>NW_026014301.1:5000-14735 GCF_020379485.1 Brassica napus | reverse complement strand
TTTCTCTTCTGTCTCCTCCCTTGTCCTTCCTTCCCCCCTTTTCCCTTCCCCCTTTCCCGCTTCCCCCTCCCCTCTTCCCCCTTCTTTCTGCCTTCTTCCTTTTTCTCCTCTTTCTCGGCCCCGCCTTCTCCTTCTCCCCCTCTCTTTCTTTTGCTTCCCCCCTCCTTTCCTCGCTTTTCTTCCCCCTTCTCCCCTTCCTTTCCCTCCCCCCCCCCCCTTTTCATCCTCTCCTCCCCCTCCTCCCTCTTCTCCCGTGTCCCTGGGCCCCGCTTCTTTCTTGGCTTCCCTTCTCTCCCCTCGCTTTCTCCCTTCCTCCTCTTCTCCCCCCCCCTCCTCTCCCCTCCCTTTGTCCCTTCTCTTGCTCCCCCCTCTCCTCTTCCCCCTCCCCCTGCTCCCCCTTCTTTCCCTGTGTGCGCACCCTTCTGGCTTCTCTTTCTCTCCTTCTCCGCCCTCTCCTTCCCCCTTTTCCCCATCTCCTCCCCCTCTCTGTTCTTTTCCCCTCGCCTCTCCTCCCTCGTTCTTTTCCCCGCTCTCTCTTTCCCCCCCTTCCCCCTTTCTCCCTCCCTCTGCCTTTCTCTCCTCTCCTCTCCCCCCCCTTTTCTTCGTCCCCTCCCTTCTTCCTCTCTTGCCCCCCTCCCCCTCCCTTTCCCCCTTTTGTCCCCTCCTTTTCCTTCTTCCTAGGTTCGCCCCTTTCTCCCCCCTCCCCTCCTTGCCCCCCCCCCCTCTCCTGCCCCCCCTTTTTTCCTCTCTTCTCCTCCCGCTCCCCTTTCCCGGTTGGAGCCCCCCCTCTCTCCCCTTTTTCGCTCTCCCCTTTTCTCCTCCCCTCGCCCTCCTTCCTCCCCTCTCCCCCCCTCTCTTTCTCTTCCCTTCTCCCCCTCTTTCCCCCCTCTGCTCCCCTTTCTTTCCGTCTCGCCGCCTCCTCCTTCTCCTTTTCTTCTCGCTCCCTGCCTTCCTCTTGCTGCCCCCCTCTTCTCCTCCTTCCTTCCCCGGGCCTTCTCCGGCCTTTTCCCCCTTTTCTTTCTTCTGGTTTCCCCATCCCGCTTCTCTCTCCTCCGCCGCCCTCCGTCTCTTCTCCAGCCTCTCTCTTTTTCCCCCTTGCCTGTTCCCCCCTCCCTCCTGCCTCTTCTTCCCTCTCCTTTGGCATGCCGCCCGTTCTTCCCCCTGCTCCCTCCACCGCTCCCCCCCCTTCCCCTGTCTGCTCCTCCTGTCTGTCGCGTTTCCTTTCCTCCCTGCTCTTTTGCCTTTTCTCCCTTTCTTTTCCCCTCCCCCCCCTCATTCTCCCCCGCCTTCCCGCTCTCCCTCGCTCGCCCATCCTGGCCTTCCTTCTTTTCTGCCCCCTTCCTTTCCCCCCCCGCCTCTGGCTGTCTGCCCCCGTCGCCCCGGAGCCTCGCTTCCCTTGCCTTTTTCCAGCCCGTCGCCTGGCCCCCGCCTCTCGCCCTCCCCCGCTGTCTCTTTCTTTTCCCCTCTCGCCCCCCCCGTCCCCCCTTCCCTCTCTCTTCCTTCCCCGCCTCCCCCCTTCCCCCCCCGTTCTTCTTCTCTCTGCTTTTCGCGCTCTCCCCCTCTCTCCCTCTCCCCTTTTCCCCTTCCCTTCTTTCTTCTTCCTTTTCCCCCCCCTTGCCTGCCCCCTCTTCCCTCCTTTGCCCTCCTTTCTTTCGCTCTTGTCCTGCCGTTTTCCGCCCGATGTTTCTTTTTCCTTTTCCTTCCCCTCCCCCCTCCGCCTGCTGCCGGTCTTCTTTCTCTTTTCTTTGTTCCCCTTGCCTTCCCCCTTTTCCCCTTTTTCCCCCTCCCCCCCCTTCCCCTTTTTTCCCGCTTCCCCTTCCCCTTTCCCTCCCCCCCCTCTTCGGCCTCCTCCTCCCCCGCCCCGCGCGCTCCCCTCCCCCCTTCTCTCTCTCACCCCTCCCGTCTTTTTGCTTCTGGGTTTCCCTCTACTCTCTTCGGTCTCTTCCCCTGCCCCGCTTTCTTTTCCTGCCCCCCCCCCACCTCCTCGTCTCCCCTCATTCCTGCTTTTCTCTTCTCTCTTCGCCCTCACCCTGTCCCTTTGCCTCCCCCCGGTGCCTCCCGTCCCCCTCGTCTGTTCTCTTGTCCCGTCTCTTTGTGCCTGCCCCCTCTTTTTTCCGTCGTTGCCCACCCCCCGCGCCCCCCTTGCCCCTCGTCCCCCTCTTTTGGGGCCGGCCGGGCGTGGTCCGTGCGGGGGCCTGCCCCTCTCCTTTCCCGTTCCCACTCCCGGGCGCCTCACCCCGGCGCCTTGCCTCTCTCTCCCCCTCTCCCCCCTCGGCCCCGCTCTTGCTCCTTTTCTTTTCGTGCTTCCTCCCCTGGCTCTCGCGGTTTTCTTCCCCCCCTCCTTTCCCTCTCCTTCAAGGCCCCCTTCCCCGCGTGGCGGCCCTCCTTCGACTTGGCTAGCCGCGCGTGCCTTCCCCCTGTTTGGCACGGCTCTCCGCTGGCCTCGATCTCCTGCCCGTCGCCTGCTCGCCCTTCACCCCTTCGCTTCGGAGCTTGGCTTTGCTTCGTTTCTTCCCCTCCCCCCCCCCCCCGATTTCCCCGCCCGCCCCCGCTTCTCTTCTCCCTTGCGTCCGATTTTGCTCCTTCGCCCCGTCTGTTTCTTTTGTCCTCTTGTCGCTTCTCCCGCCCTTCCTATCCTTCCGCCTCCCTCAGTCTCCGTCCGTGCTTTTTTCGTCGTTCATCCCTGGTGACCACCCCTCTTCCTTTTTTGCTCTGCCCCGTGCCTCCCTTCTTCTTTGCCCCCTTGGCCCGTTTCTCTTCCTAGGGGCCCGCCTTCCCATGGATATCTTTCGTCTCGCATGGGTGTTCCTGGCGTTTTGCTTCCTTCCCTTTCTCTGTAGTGTGGGCCGCCGTTGCTCTTCGACGTCCTCCGTGCTCCCCTCCCCCCCCCCTCTCCCTGTCTCCCTGTTTCGTTTCTTCGCCGGCGGCCTTTTTTTCCGCTCTTTTCGCCCTGGCTTTCTGTTGTTTTATTCTCCTTTCTTTTGATTCCGCGTTATTTCCGTTCCCTTCCTGGGCTACCCCCTTCGCCCTTCAAGAGGTTCCCACGAATTCGGCTTCTCCGTCTCTAAATGGTCCCCCCACCCCTGCCCTGCGGCCGTGCTGTAATAGCTTCCTATTCTATCTTCATTTCTATTACCTTCTCCCGCCACCGAGCCGATATGGTGGATTCCTTTATATTACGCTATTTCACTTGTTCTTATCCCTTCCCCCCCCCATCCTGCTCGTCTGGTCGCCCAGCGATCTCTTTCTACCCTCTCGCGTGCCCCTTCGGCTCTACTGCCTCTCATGCCTCTTCCTTTCAGCCGCGCCCTTGGCCCTCCTTTTTGTCCTTGCTCGTCAATGTTTCCCCTTAATCTTTTTTGTACCGTTTTTCCGTCCCTTCTCCGCCACACCCAGCCGTAGGCACGCGCCTGAAGCGTGCCGTCGCAACAATGCAAGATCTTGCTTCCCTCATAACTCTTTCTATCTTTTTTTTTTGGCCCTCTCGGGCTTTAATCCCTAGAGATGAGAAATCTTCGCTGTAACCTCACCTCAGCGATTAGTTTCGCTGCATCGAATGAAAGAATATCATGAATACCCAATATCGGCGCTTCTTCAAATCGATTCCTCGTCCCGAATTTACTCGCTCCCATAGGCGCTTTTCTCCACCCCGACTACCTCATGCGATCCTGATCCTAACAACTATTTATTTATGCTTCTTTTTCACCGCTTTCTTTTCTACACCTCGTCTTTCCTGTACAATCCTCTGCTGCCCTATCATCCCCAACTTTATCCTTCGCTTGTTCTACAACAGCGTTCTAACGAACCCTTACTAACACTAGAAATCAAATAGAGAAAACAGTACGAAATTTCCATTTGAAACTTTCAAAAATTTTTTTTGTCCGGGTCTATGCTCTTTTGTAAAAACAAAGGAAATGTGATAAAGACGCGTCCGCACAAAACAACCGAAAATATCCAAAATTACTATATTAAATTTTTTACGAGTTTTTCTTCGCCATCGACTCTACTCTTTAAAAAGAGCATATTCATTAGGGAAGACTATTTGATCTTTTTTTTGAAACATCTTTCTTTACTTGGTGGATTCGAACTATTTCATCCTTGACTTCATAGAAACAACCTATCAAGTACTTGGCCAACGTATTATTCTATCCTCTATTTTTTCCTACACGGTTAATGGAGATAATTGACAAAAGAGGAGGAAACCCCTACAGCTCTCGTCTTGAGTTGTGAATGCTCTCAATAATTCTCATTATACTATTACCTATGTCTTAAATGGTGCAAAAGACAATACCCCTTTCTTTGCTTGATGAAAAAAGAAAAATCAAACAAAAAGATAACCGAAACCTTTTGATCCCTGCCCAGAAACAAAAGGGGAGTTCTGTCTTTTTTAATTGAATCCGCCGGGACTGACGGGGCTCGAACCCGCAGCTTCCGCCTTGACAGGGCGGTGCTCTGACCAATTGAACTACATCCAAGGAAATAAAGGGGTTTAGCTTACATATTCCTTCTTATCTTTCATCATAATCATTTCAATTTAGATTCAAATTAGTGTTTTGTAACAAAGAAAATCACAAGTCTATCTTGATATCTATATGGATATCACTAAAGTGATCTCAAGGCCGATTACTAGTAATCCTGCATTATTCTAAAATCGATTGATAAATCTATTTTTATTGTATTTTTTATGGAAACAAAAAAGTAACGCGCCACAAGAAATACAGAAAAAAAAAAGTCGAAATATATCCCCAGATATTTGACTTTTCTTACCCTCTCTGTCAATTATGCAAACAAAAAAAGGTTATGTAGACAGCGAATTATTGGGCCGAGGGATTTGAACCAGCGCGTAGACATATTGCCAACGAATTTACAGTCCGTCCCCATTAACCGCCGGCATCGACCCAGGAAGAATCTATTCGAACTTTGGATAATCCCTGATCAATTCCTTTGTATACCCTACCCCAGGGGAAGTCGAATCCCCGCTGCCTTGAAAGAGAGAGTCCTGAACCACTAGACGATGGGGGCATACTGCTCACCCTCCCTCATTTACTATGATCATGTATGATCAGTTTTTAAATTGTCAAATAATCAAATGGTATGACTAGCTTATAGATTTTTATTTTTTTCTATGCATTCTATATCATTTTTTATTTTACATTTATATTCATATTCTAATCACAATTCTATAAAAAAAACTCGATAATTTTTTTTATATTTGAAGTGGAAATATGAAAAAAAAAAAAAAAAATCGAAAAAAGTCTAGTATAAAATCTTTTAAAGAACGTGCTTGGTCTGACAGAAAACAAATAAAAAAGAGGGTTAAGTTCGTTTTTTTACTTACTTAATAGATTGCCTCATCTCATGTTAAGAAATAGTAGTTCCTATCTAACACTAACCAAGAAAGTCAGACAGAAATCCCATCTTTCTTTCCTAATTAGACGATGGATTGATAAGTTAAGTTATCGATTCGCTTCTAGTTGCGAAATGAGCTACTAACCACTATGCGTCTATTGTATATATATTAATATATATATATATTTGATTTACCTATCGGATCAGTCAGGAATTAATCAAGACGGCCCTTTTAACTCCGTGGTAGAGTAACGCCATGGTAAGGCGTAAGTCATCGGTTCAATCGATAGGGGCTTTTACTTTCTTTAACTTTCTATTACTTCTTTAACTTCTATATAGAAAAAATTCATTCGAAAGTCTATAATTTCGAATTTTTGGAATTTCATTCTAATGAATTTCATTTTAATAATACTAATAATAAAGTGAGAGAGTTTAATATAAAACTAATATAAAGTGAGAGGGAGAGTAATTTAGAAATCAAATTGAACATTTTTATTATAATACAATGAATAATAATAAGTCGGCTTTTGAATCGCCCAAATGATATTCGTTGTTTCCTTTTTCGATAGATTAGAAATCAACAAATCCAAAAGAAAAAGTAAGTGGACCTACCCGTCGAATCATGACTATATCCACTATTCTGATATTCAAATTCGATAGAGATAAAATTGAAACAGTAGATTTGTTTTATTTCATATTTTTTTATTCGGAAATCTGTCGATATCTCTTATTTAATCTTCTGTTCTATATTTCATAGGAAATATATGCGTTCTGCTAGAGAAAGAAAGTCTTATTCCAAATTTTTAATACCTAAGGGTATTTCAATATCTTGTTTTGATTCAGAAACATAACAAGAGCCTAAATCTAGTTGTATAAGAATCAAATGTATAAGAATCAAAAAATCGAATCATAAAGAATGCTTCAGATATCAATACATATTTCCATATGATGCTTACAAGAGACAATGTAATGGGATTGAAGGTGTATGTGAGAAAGAAACTCTCATTTACAGTTGCTATTATTTTATTTAAATATTGTATTGAATTAGATATAAATAATAATTTTCCCTTTTTTACCGGCATGGACATGTAGATATCAAATAAAATAGAAAAAAAAAGATTCTTTATCTGAGTAATGAGTCATCTGACAATCATGATTTAGATTCAACTACTTATTAAGAAACTAATAGCAAGGAAGAAGAAACAATTTGAGTGATGCGTTTTTTACCTAAGTAAGGACCAATAAAATCAAATATTTGATCTTCGAAACCAATTAAATGAAATTTAAAGGTTAAATTTATGGGGCAGTGCGCGAGAAATCAAATCATAATAAATGATAGAATTTGAGCGTCCTGAACATAAATATCACATAAGATATATAAAGGTGTTCGGAAATGGTTGAAGTAGATGAATAGGAGGATCGCTATGACTATAGCCCTTGGTAAATTTACCAAAGACGAAAAAGATTTATTGATATAGATGACTGGTACGGAGGGACCGCTTCGTTTTTGTAGGTTGGTCTGGTTATTGCTCTTCCTTGTGCCTATTTCGCTTTGGGGGGTTGGTTCACAGGTACAACCTTTGTAACTTCATGGTATACTCATGGATTGGCTAGTTCCTATTTAGAAGGTTGCAATTTTTTAACCGCTGCAGTTTCTACTCCTGCTAATAGTTTAGCGCATTCTTTGTTGTTACTGTGGGGTCCTGAAGCAAGCACAAGGGATTTTCTCGTGGTGTCAATTAGGCGGTCTGTGGCTTTTGTTGCTCTCCACGGTGCTCGCATTAATAGGTTTATGTTACGTCAATTTGAACTTGCTCGATCTGTTCAATTGCGACCTTATAATGCAATCGCATTCTCTGGTCCAATTGCTGTTTTTGTTTCTGTCTTTCTAATTTATCCACTAGGTCAATCTGGTTGGTTCTTTGCGCCTAGTTTTGGTGTTTGTTTGTGGTGTTTTAGCGCTATATTTCGATTCCTCTTTTTTCCAAGGGTTTCATAATTGGACATTGAACCCATTTCATATGATGGGAGTCGCTGGTGTACTGGGCGCGGCTCTGTTATGCGCTATTCATGGTGTGCTACTGTAGAAAATACTTTATTTGAAGATGGTGATGGTGCAAATACATTCCGTGCTTTTAACCCAACTCAAGCCGAAGAAACTTATTCAATGGTCACCGCTAACCGCTTTTGGTCACAAATCTTTGGGGTTGCTTTTTCAATAAACGTTGGTTACATTTCTTTATGTTATTTGTACCAGTAACTGGTTTATGGATGAGTGCTCTTGGAGTAGTCGGTCTAGCTTTGAACCTACGTGCCTATGACTTCGTTTCCCAGGAAATCCGTGCAGCGGAAGATCCGGAATTTGAGACTTTCTATACTAAAAATATTCTTTTAAACGAGGTATTCGCGCTTGGATGGCGGCTCAAGATCAGCCTCATGAAAACCTTATATTCCCTGAGGAGGTTCTACCACGTGGAAACTCTTTAATGGAACTTTAGCTTTAGCTGGTCGTGACCAAGAAACCACTGGTTTCGCTTGGTGGGCCGGGAATGCCCGACTTATCAATTTATCTGGTAAACTATTGGGAGCTCATGTAGCCCATGCCGGATTAATCGTATTCTGGGCCGGAGCAATGAACTTATTTGAAGTGGCTCATTTTGTACCTGAAAAGCCCATGTATGAACAAGGATTGATTTTACTTCCCCACCTAGCCACTTTAGGCTGGGGGGTAGGTCCTGGGGGAGAAGTTATAGACACCTTTCCATACTTTGTATCTGGAGTACTTCACTTAATTTCTTCTGCAGTTTTGGGCTTTGGCGGTATTTATCATGCACTTCTGGGACCCGAAACTCTTGAAGAATCTTTCCATTTTCGGTTATGTATGGAAAGATAGAAATAAAATGACCACCATTTTGGGTATTCACTTAATTTTGTTAGGTGTAGGTGCTTTTCTTCTAGTATTCAAGGCTCTCTATTTTGGGGGCGTATATGATACCTGGGCTCCAGGAGGGGGGGATGTAAGAAAAATTACAAACTTGACTCTTAGCCCAAGTGTTATATTTGGTTATTTACTAAAATCTCCCTTTGGGGGAGAAGGATGGATTGTTAGTGTGGACGATTTGGAAGATATAATTGGAGGGCATGTATGGTTAGGTTCCATTTGTATATTTGGTGGAATCTGGCATATCTTAACCAAACCTTTTGCATGGGCTCGCCGCGCACTTGTATGGTCTGGGGAGGCTTACTTGTCTTATAGTTTAGCTGCTTTATCTGTTTGTGGTTTCATTGCTTGTTGTTTTGTCTGGTTTAATAATACTGCTTACCCTAGTGAGTTTTACGGACCTACAGGGCCAGAAGCTTCTCAAGCTCAAGCATTACTTTTCTAGTTAGAGACCAACGTCTTGGAGCTAACGTGGGGTCTGCTCAAGGACCTACAGGTTTAGGTAAATACTTAATGCGTTCCCCGACTGGAGAAGTTATTTTGGAGGAGAAACAATGCGTTTTTGGGATCTGCGTGCTCCCTGGTTAGAACCTTTAAGGGGTCCTAATGGTTTGGACTTAAGTAGGTTGAAAAAAGACATACAACCTTGGCAAGAACGACGTTCTGCAGAATATATGACTCATGCTCCTTTAGGTTCCTTAAATTCTGTAGGGGGCGTAGCTACTGAGATCAATGCAGTCAATTACGTCTCTCCGAGAAGTTGGTTTATCTACCTCTCATTTTGTTCTAGGATTCTTCCTATTCGTGGGTCATTTATGGCACGCGGGAAGAGCTCGGGCAGCGGCAGCAGGATTTGAAAAAGGAATTGATCGTGATTTTGAACCTGTTCTTTCTATGACTCCTCTTAACTAAAGTAGTAGTTAAAATAGGAAAGTAAAAATCGGGTCATATTAAAAAGTCTTCTTTCTTCAATTCAATCTCGTTTTTTTGTTTGCTCGGCTGGATAGTATAGCCGAGCCATTCTCCTTTTTTATGATGCTAAGAAGTAAAAAAAGCCAATAAAGAAAAAAATCTATTCATCCAACAAAAGGAGAGAGAGGGATTCGAACCCTCGATAGTTATTTTTTATGAACTATACCGGTTTTCAAGACCGGAGCCATCAACCACTCGGCCATCTCCAAAAGATAATTTCTATTTTATCTTTTTTTTCGCCCCAAATAGAACATAGCTCGATGAGTTAATACGATCACTATGTAGAAAAAGATATAGGGTGTGACTTTCTTTATAAGTCTATCAATTGGTCTATATAAATGAGATACATGATCCAGTCTACCCATTTGTGAAGTAAAAAAGAACCTTTAACTTCATGTCCGAATAGAATAAAAGTGGTAAAAAGAAGTTGAAATAAGGCATCTCGAATAAACGGATTCATGATAAAATCCCTT
>NW_026014300.1:0-30089 GCF_020379485.1 Brassica napus | reverse complement strand
AGAGAGAGTGCCCACACAATGGGTTTGATGACGATTACATATTGGAGGTGTCTACGATGGAGAGAGCTATGAGTTCTGGAACACCTTGATTCCTCTAGTAACGGAGACTTCATGACTCAACAACACACCTGGTGCGTTCCGCGCTCATTGAGAATATGGCTTCGGTTTCACTCAATAAAACAGGAGCATGATCGCTCCAAAAGTGTGGAACAGTATAGATGACCTAGCGGCAAAGGTGGACCAACTGCTTAAGGGACTAGACCAGGTGTTTCATAATGGAGAACAACTCCTGAGAAGAGCGCAGGCGACAAGGCGTTGGAAGCTGAAAAAGCAGGAGACGATCAGCAGGAAGTGAGCTACGTAAATGGGCAAGGGTGGCAGCTGAGAATTCCCACCCAAACCCTAACGTAAGGAACTCCACACAGCTTTTCTGGACTAAGCAGGACAACCAGTTGGATCCGGCGCAGAGCACCAAGGTCAGTATGCGGGTATCAGAGAACTATCAACCCCGAACTTATGTTCTAAGCAAACCACAGAACAATCAACCTCAATGCAGAACACCAGAACAATCAGGTCGCTACTTTCCTCCGCCCCTGTCGCCGTTCCGCAAGATGAAACTAAAACCATGTTGCAGCAACTCCTCCAAGGACAACAGCTCCAAGGGAAAGCTCTGAACCAGGTCACTACCGAGATCAATACCAGAATGAACCATATGTTCGGAGATTTGAGCACCAAGTACGATAATGTCGCAAGCTATATGAGACGATGGACATTCATAGCTCAGACTGCTGAGAGTGTCAAGAGGCACAAGGTACTCTACCGGGTAAAACAGACAAAACCCCAAGAGTGCAATGCGGTTCAGCTGAGGAGCAGGAAGCAACTCTCCGAGCCAGAAAGGAGGAGGTTTACCGCGGCTGAGAAAGGGAAGCAGAAAGAGTCGGAACAACTGCCCAGCCGATCAGGCAGATGAGAGGAATACATAACCAGCACTTGAAACAAGTTCGCCAGGGCCAAAACAACCAACTGAAGCGGTGCGCCCGATCCCAGAGGCTGTTCCTCCTCGCGAATACATTCCTAAGGTCCCTTACCCTGTTCCAGCAAGGGCCACTCGTAAGGACAAAGAGGAAATTTAGTGCAGGAAGATGCTGGAGGACCTAACCGTCCGACTCCCCTTGATGGATGCATGCAGATGATGCCCTCCATGCGCAGCTTTATGAAGGGATTGATCTCAGGAAAATATCAGAGGAGAGCGAGTTCATGACGGTTTCCAAGGAGTGCAGCGCAGTTCTTCAGAACAGGCAGATAAAGAAGCGAGGAGACCCCGACAAATTTGTCCTCTCTATCCAGATTGGGAAGACATTTTTTGCATGCTCTTTGGTTGACCTTGGGTCCAGCGTGAATCTCATGCCTTACTCTGTGGCTCGACGTCTAGGATACACGCATTTCAAACCAACTAAGATGTCATTGGTATTCGCAGATAGATCAGTCAAATCCCCGGTTGGTATTCCAGAGGATCTCCATGTAAAGGTCGGGAACACCTCTGTTCCAGCAGACTTCGTTGTTCTAGAACTGGAAGAAGAGTCTAAAGATCCTCTCATCTTGGGAAGACCATTCTTATGTACTGTTGGAGCCATCATTGATGTGCAACAGGGGAAGATTGATTTGAATCTTGGAGACATAGTTATGCAGTTCGAGATGGATGAGTTGCTAAAGAAGCCGATGTTGGATGGGCAGACCTTTGAGGTTGATGAAGGGATTGATCCGCTCCACCTCGAGAAGGAATGATCGAGGAGATTCTTACCAAAGACCCACTGGAGCTTGCACTAGTGCGAGCCGAGGCCGAGCAGAGTGTCGTGAACATTGATGCAGATGGGTATGCCAAGATGCTTGACTCCGCTAGGAGTATGGGAAGAATGGTAGCAAGTTTAAGTCTGGGGAGGAGAGCAACAGGGTCGAAACCACTCCATCTAGAGCGACCCCTACACCGAACTCGCCTGTTCTGTCGAACCAACCAGAGGATCCCTGAAGCGAGCTTAAAGCTCCCAAGGTTGAGCTAAAACCCCTTCCAAGGGCTCGGTATGCTTTCTTAGGTCCGAATTCCACATATCCTGTCATCGTCAATGCTGAGCTAAATAATGTGGAAACTGCATTGCTTTTGTGTGAGCTTAGGAAATATCGTAAGGCATTAGGATATTCGCTAGCTGACATACCTGGCATTTCACTTGATTTATGCATGCATAGAATACACCTAGAAGATGAATCAATGACTTCTGTCGAACATCAGAGGAGGTTAAACCCAAATCTAAAAGATGTCGTTAAAAAATAGATTATGAAACTTCTTGAAGCAGGTGTAATCTATGCCATATGGATAGTAAATGGGTCAGCCCTGTTCATGTAGTACCTAAGAAAGGTGGGATCACTGTTATCACAAATGAAAAGAATGAATTGATCCCTACTAGGACAGTGACAGGACATCGCATGTGTATTGATTTCAGGAATTAATGCAGCAACTAGAAAGGATCACTTCTCACTCCCTTTTATTGATCAAATGCTTGAGAGATTGGCTAACCACCCATATTACTGTTTTTTAGATGGTTATTCAGGTTTCTTTCAGATCCCTATCCATCCAGACGATCAGGAGAAGACGACGTTCACCTGCCCCTACGTAACGTACGCTTACAAGAGAATGCCATTTGGCCTGTGCAATGCGCCAGCACATTTTAGTGTTGCATGATGTCAATCTTTACTGACCTGATCGAAGACATTATGAAAGTTTTCATGGACGATTTCAGCGTCTATAGAAGCTCCTTTAATGTCTGTTTGTCAAACTTGTGCAGGGTACTAAAAAGGTGTGAGGAGAAACATGTCGTGCTCAACTGGGAGAAGTGCCACTTCATGGTCACAGATGGGATTGTTCTGGGGCACAAGATCTCCGAGAAAGGAATTGAGGTAGATAAGGCAAAGATCGAGGTGATGATGAGTTTGCAACCACCAACAAATGTGAAAGCTATCAGGGAGTTTCTTAGGTCACGCTGGGTTTTACAGACGGTTTATCCAGGACTTCTCAAGGATAGCGAAACCACTCACCAGACTGCTCTGTAAGGAGATCAAGTTCGATTTCGACAGTGAGTGTCTTTCTGCGTTCCACACCATCAAAGGAGCTCTAGTCAGTGCACCTGTTGTGCAACCGCCAGACTGGGATCTCCCCTTCGAAATCATGACTGATGCAAGCGACTTTGCAGTTGGAGCAGTACTTGGGCAGCGCAAGGATAAGAAACTTCATGTGATCTATTACGCGAGCAAAACTATGGATGAAGCTCAGTGCAGATACGCCACAACAGAGAAAGAACTCCTGGCTATTGTTTTTGCATTCGAGAAGTTCAGATCCTACCTGGTGGGATCTAAGGTGATTGTGCACACAGACCATGCTGCTCTTAAGTATCTGCTCACAAAGAAAGATGCGAAACCGAGGTTGTTAAGGTGGATTCTTCTCCTCCAAGAATTCGATCTTGAGATAAAGGATAAGAGAGGAGTCAAGAATGGGGTTGCAGACCATCTGTCCAGAATGAAGATTGATGACGACACAACTCTTGATGAAGAACACCTAGTGGAACACGTCAATGCGATGGGTCTGCGTTTCGCGGACAACCTCTACCTCTGTGAATCGCATCTGACTGCTCTAGCATCACGGAACAACCTCTGGGAAGGAGATCCAATTGTTATCACGTCGCGGAACATCCAGTCATCGTGATCCAAAAGCAGTATTCTCACCTCCCGTGGTTTGCTGAGATTGCGAATTTTCTTGCTGCTGAAAAGCAACCCCTTAAGTTCACTGGAAACGACAAGAGGAAATTTTTAATGGAGGCGAGGCGTTATGTTTGGGATGAACCGTTTTTGTACAGACATGGCAAGGTGGCTTGTTCAGAAGGTGTGTTCCAGAGGCAGATATTCCAGGAATCCTACATCACTGCCATGGTTCATCTTACGCAGGCCACTTCGCTACATTCAAAACAGTTTCCAAAATCCTTCAAGCAGGTTTCTGGTGGCCAACTATGTTCAGGGATGCTCAAGCCTACATAGCCAGGTGCGATGCATGCCAACGACTTGGAACATCAGCAAGAGGAATGAGATGCCTCAGAATTACATTCTAGAGGTTGAGGTGTTCGACTATTGGGGAGTCGATTTCATGGGACCATTCCCTTCATCCTTCAAGAACGAGTACATCCTCGTCGCCGTTGACTATGTATCTAAGTGGGTAGAAGCGATAGCAAGCCCTACTAATGATGCAAAAGTGGCGACTAAGATGTTCAGCTCCATCATCTTTCCGATATTTGGAGTGCCTCGAGTCGTCATTAGCGATGGTGAAACACATTCATCAACAAGGTATTTCAGGGCCTCTTGAAAAATAATGGAGTGAAACACAAGGTGGCAACCGCTTATCATCCGCAGACGAGTGGACAGGTTGAGGTTTCCAATAGGGAGATCAAGAGCATTCTCCAAAAAACTGTCAACACTTCACGAAAGGATTGGACACTTAAGCTGGACGATGCATTATGGCCTACAGAACAGCCTACAAATGCCGCTGGGAACAACTCCCTATCACCTGGTCTACGGTAAAGCATGTCACCTCCCTGTCGAGCTCGAATACAAAGCTGCATGGGCAGTCAAGTTACTGAATTTCAACATCAAGCCAGCAACCGAGCGACGCATGATCCAAATCCATGAGCTGGAAGAGATAAGGCACCTCGCCTATGAAAGCTCCAAAATTTACAAGGAGAAGACCAAGGCATACCATGACAAGCGCATCATTGCCAGACATTTTGAACCAAACGATAAGGTCTTGCTTTTCAATTCAAGGTTGAGGTTGTTCCCAGGCAAGCTGAAGTCTAGATGGTCCGGACCCTTCACTATTAAGGAAGTTCGACCCTACGAGCTGTTGTGTTACTGGACAGAAAAGGAGACGAGTTCGTAGTGAACGGGCAGCACTTAAGCATTACCTTGCTGACTCCACTATCGCAGAGGGCGAAGAAATTCCCCTAAGCGATCCCCCATCAGCCTGATCGGCTGATCCAAGTCAAGCTAATGACTTTAACCAAGCGCTTGGTGGGAGGCAACCCACTGGTTAGTGTGTACATGTTTTCTATAGTCTATTTTATTTCTTTTCAGATTTATTTTGTAGGCAAAAAAAAAAAAAAAAAAAATCGGACACTTCAATCAGAACAACAGAGGACTGTTCTTCTGGTAGAACAACCCATTGCCTGTTCCAGGTAAGTGTTCCGAACCAAAAAAAAATTATACATAAAAAAAAAGGGAAGGGCAGTTAGGGCTTTGCCTATTTAAGGCTCCACCCTTCCACTTTCCCCCTTTTCACTGCGCCGTACACTGGCCCTTCCCTTGCGATTTTTAAGCGACCACCAAATCTTTGTCTCTCAACCGTTTTAAGTGGTTTTTGCTTCTCACTTGTTTGGAATTTCGAGTTCTCTCTCTGTTTTTACAGTTCATTTCACCAGTTTCTACAGGTAAGAGGCTCGACAATCCTTATCCAAATCGCAATACTCAGTTTGCAAAGTTCATCATTCTAACCGCTTCAATAGATCGATCCTTGTTGTACTACATTGATTCGATTTTCCCTTTTGCTGTTAGGGTTGATTTAGAAGATGAACTCATGATTCATTTCACATTTGCGATTTGCAATTGATAGGACTGTTTGGATTCAGTTTGCGGATAGTTGAATGGAGATTGGGTTGATTTTCGATTTGTTGGTTGTCGTGCCAAGGCAAATTACGGTTTGCATAAGGAGGGATGGAAATTGTTCTATTCCATTTCTCCTGTGCGCATAACAGAACTAAGCTTTCTTTGTTTGCTTTGCAGATGGCACGCACTAAGCAATCAGCCAAGAGAACGCGAGCGACCTGCACGAGCAGTACGCCACCCCTGCAAGCACAACAACAAACCTCTGCGACCTACCCATGGCCCCGTGAACAAGAGGGTGAACCTATTGATCTTGACAGCCCACTGCTCTTGGACTTCAACTGCGAGGGATGGGATAAGGGAACAGCAGCGCGTTACAACGCTCTCCTCCGGGTTGACATGTTACCGACTCGTTTCTCTGCCACGCGGAGACTCTGGCTGATCTGGGATCGACGAGGACGTGTTCGAGACGCTACACACGCCATAGGGATAGCTCCTCTGTGCTATACAACACATGAGCTCAACCCAGACCTTGCTCGCCAAGTGCTCGCCACCGCCACGATCACGTACGAGGATTCCAATGCACCCTCTTACGCCAACTGCTCATTCTCTTTCATGGCCGATGGAGAGTACTGCTCCTTGTCCCTCGACAAGCTTAATGAGATCTATGAGACAGCCACCAACCGAAAGGAGTAGCGGTCGCGAAAAATTTCTCTCCTTCTAAAGCCTTTGGGATTGCATCGCGAATGGGAACTTTACAACCCGGAAAGGCTTACCAGTCGCAGATCAGGAACCAGGCGCTTCGGGTCATTGCAAAGATCATCTCAAACCTCCTGTTCGCTAAAGATCTCACCTCAAAGGTCACCAACGGGGAGCTGCAAACTCTGTACGCTGGTATTGAGGATGAAATCCGAGCTTCTGGGTCCGGCATTCCAATTCAAAAGGTCAAAACGAACCCCGGTTTCAACTTCATGACCATGATCTGCGAGAGGAGGCAGTGTCTTATGCACGGTTCGAACAAGAAGGACATAAGCGGTAGCTTGCTTACACCGCCCTCTTTAAGCATTTCGCATAGATCTCGGCAAGTACAGCGTCAATAAGAGGTTCAGTACCTTGACATCAAGTACCTTATGGGATGTCACATCATGCGTGATGAAGAGACCTACAGCTTCTTTGATAAGGCCGGTACCCCACTGTTCACCAAACTGCATCACCCCCGAGATCACCAGGTTCAGCGTGTTCGACAACATACGCTTCCTCCTCTCCACCTGAGCTCCTTTGCACTGATCCACGTGCTGCAGTCCCTGACGCGGACATGGAAGATGTTGAGGACATCACCCCAGAAGCTGAACCGTCATACGACCTCGGAGAGCTGGCTGATGTGACCGATGATCAGGCTTACCGACGCTGGATGGTTGACTCGCAGCGGAAGAACAACAGCCTCATGCAGAGGATCCTCCATCTCAGCACTGGAGGCTACATTGGCGGAAAGTAACCAGCGACAGCCTCCAGCAGAGCAGACTCCACGATCACACAGACCAGGAAAGGCGCCTATGGGAACAGGCACTTCGACCGAGGAGGTTCATCGCTCGCGCAACAGACGTTCGTTTGATCCAGCCGAGAGCGGCGAGTCCGACTGAGTCCGCGAGGACTATTCTCTATCCATTTTGTTCTATCCATCTGAACTCTTTATTTTTATGTTTTATTTTTATGCCTTATGTTGATTTTAGGCGGACCTCAGATTCATTTCACACGAGGGATGGTGTAAATTAAGTCTGGGGGAAGCACTGTGTGCTGAAACTTTATTTCTTTGTTTTCGAGTCAGTCCTTATGTCATTTGGATGTTTTATTGAGTCAGTTTAGAATCGAGTCAGCTAAACTCTTGTGGGAATTAGGACCTTGTGATATATTCTCTTAACCACCTCGTGCTCTAACATTCTTATCCAGTGACCTTAGCAGTGATGAAAGACCCACACTTGGACCTGGAACACCCTCTGACTTATCTCATTTGATTCTCCAGAAGCTCTCATCCGATCAGGTTACACTGGGTAGACTAACTCCACCTAACTTGAACCTAATTCTGACTGAATTTCTTCTTGTTATGGGCACTAGATCAGGGAAACGAGACCCACGCTCAGGGCTTCTTATTCTTTTTACCAATCTTGCTGATCCTGAGTGGCTAGCTCATCTTTAGCTAGTTCCAACCTTGTAACCTTGTAAAGCCTTTATTTTCACCCTCATGCACTCTGTTTTCAATGTCATATGTGCAGATATGTGCAAAAAGGTCGGAGAGGATAGGATTGATGCAGCCCCTTACTCGTTAATGCCTTACATTCAGAGAAGAGAGAGCAAGCATAATGAGAACAGTTGACAATACTACAAAGAAAACATCAAGGATTCTGAGGGAAAAATCGTCGGAATTTCGTCGGAACGATATTCCGACGAAATTCCGACGAAACACGTCGTCGGAAATATTCCTCGGAATTTCTTTTTTCCTCTGAAATCCCTCGAATTTTCCGACGGAATTCCGAGGAAATAAATTTCCGGGAAATTCCGAGGATCCCTTGTTTGTCGGAAAAGTCCTCGAATATACCGAGGTAGAACTTCGTCGGGATAATTTCATCGATCGATGCGTGTTTGGACATATATACATCGATCGATAGGAGTATACCGACGGACTTTTTCCTCGGTTTATACCGAGGAACTGTTCCCTCGGTATATTCCGAGGGATCCGTTCCTCGGAATTTTCCGAGGGAGTTGTCCCTCGGAAAATTCCGAGGGAAATGTCCCTCGATATATTTAAAAAAAAAAAACGGATCGATCGATGCGTTTTTGTTCAAAAACGCATCGATCGATCTAGTGAAAAATATAATTAATTTCCTCGGAATGTAAAAAATATTAATTTTTTTGAAAAAATAAAATTTCTGAAATTTAAATTCGAAAAATAAATTAAAGTAAAATTGAAATCATATTAATTAATATTCAAAGTTTCACAAATAAAAATAAACATTCCGAGATTGGGGAAAAAAAAAACTACGGGTCTGGCACGTCCGGGAACACCTCGTTCGGGTACATCCTCTGCATCATCTCCATCATTTGCTGGTTCAGCCTCCTCTGTGCCTCATAGCCCGCCTGTTGAGCCGCCATCTGGGTCTCCAACAAAGATATTCGATCATCTTTGTCCTTCAACTGCCGTAATGTCCTTCTGATGTACACAACAAAGGGCGGTGGGTGCAGAAGAAGAGGAACCGACGGATGGCGACGACCCCAAACCGAACAAACGTCCCTTCTTCTTTGGAACCGACTGAATAGAAAAGCCAAATTTAGAAATTAAAAACCAAGAAATAAATGAATTGAACTTTAAAAAAAAAGAACTTACGGATTCAACGATTTCGTTGATTCGAAACCGGGACAAGTTGGTCGAAGCCGTCGAAGCGTCATCCTCGGTTTGAAGCTGAGACACTTCGTCTACCACCTGAGTTTGACCAGGTCGACCACGTCCCTCACAAGACCGTCATCAATCTGGCCGGTCTTCTTGTTGGTATACCCTCCTCATTAGGGCGAGATCATCGACCGGCTCGCCATCATTTCTTCCGCCTTGAAAAAAAACATAAAATTAAAGAAACATTAGAAATTAGAAGAAATGCACAATAAATTTAAATTCTGAAACTCAAATAATTGAAGAAAAAGCGGTTAAACTTACCATGCGATCTCCGAGAGTGGCAATAGATTGAGCACCCAAGTTATGCTTGTAGATGCCCTCCCTTTACGGTCGCTCCTGCGGTTGGTGGAGTTGGTGAGAAGAAGTTTCTTTCGTCTCCTCCTTATCCCCAATGCGCACACAACTCCTTCCAGACCGTGTCGTTCATCGACTTTGGGACCTTTAATTAAAAAAAAAGAAAAAGTTTTAATAAATTAAAAAATAGTTTAATAAATTAAATCGAACCTTATTGATTTCCCACTTCTTCTTCCACTCGTGGATCTGCTTCCCATAGTTGTCCATTACTTTATGGACGAAGTGGTGATAGATAAAGAGCGTCTCATCGGAATTCCAGTTGAACTCTTGCTGAAAAAAAACACAATTAGTAGAAAATTTATATTAAAGATTAAAAATATAAGTAAAAAATTAGAATACTTACCGCAACTGACGAAACCACAGAACCTGCTTGTCGGTTGGGAAGTGAGTGAAAGTCGGATGTCCACTGTCGAGGACCGAGTACATCATACGGTTTGATCCATGCGCTGATCCCGTTCTCGGATCGGTTGAACCTTATTAAAAGAACAAACGGTTAATAATGAATCCAAATTTAAAGAAAAAAAAATGTTTAATTACCATGTTTGACCCCGTCCATGTGGATACGGAGTGAGATACGGAAGATGGTCACGACCGGGCTGTTGAACCAACTCCGCAACCCTCATCACTCCCGGAGGACCCCGGAGGAACAGGAGCGGATGCAGCAGCGGGAGCGAGAGGAGCATGAGCGGGTGCAGCAGAGGGAGATGTATGGTTGGAGCTGTGGGGCGAAGGGGAATCCTGAAGATGGCTGGAATCCCGAGACTGGCTCCCCGTACCACCACGACCACGACGCTGTCGAGGCCGAGTTGTCATCATGAGACCTGTAAATTAAAAAATATATTTAATAAATACAGAAATATATAAATTAATTTTTTTTATTAAAAAAAATCCCAATAATTTAATTACGAAAAAGATTTATATAATTAAATTTTTTTAATAAATATATAAAAATAGTTCTAATAAACAAAAATAGTTTTAATAAATAAAAATTGTTTAATAACAAAAAAATAGTTTTAATAATATATATATATGAAAAAATATTTTTAAATCCCAATAATGTATTTAATCACAAAAAAGTTTTTTATAGATATTTAAAATGTTTTGTAAAATCCAAAAAATCAAATTTATATAGAAATTGTTTTTTGTAAAATCCAAAAATCGAATTTATATAGAAAAATCATTTTGTAAAATACAAAAATTGATTTTATATACAAACCCGATTTTATAAATACCAAAAATAAAAAAATAATAAAAAATTCTAAATCAATTCAACAAAACAAATTATTCAACCAAATCACAATTCTAACCTATTATACAACCAATCACAATCCTAACCAATCACCCTAACAAAAATCTATCAAAACTACACAAAACCTAACAAATAGAACCTAAGAGAGTGGGATAGGGTCCTTACATGATTTGTGTAAGAGAAGAGGGAGATCGCCGGAGATATCGTCGGATTTCAGGGGGAATCGTCCGGAGAGAAGAGAGGAAGTCGCGCGATGAAGAAAGAGAGAAATGGGGAAGAGAAGGGGCTCGTGGTTATAAACCTAGGGTCCGACGGACAATTATCCGTCGGAATTCCGTCAGATTCTAATTTCAAATTTTCGCGAAATTATTGCCCGGTAAAAGAATGACAAAACAATTAGAAAAAAAAACATTGTCGGATACGGAGAAGGAACCGCAAGGAACGAAATCGCTGTCGACATTGTGTTTACTTCCTTCCTCTTCCTAAAAATAACTGTGAGATCTCCGTTATTGTTAGGGTCAAAATCGGTCACGACGGAATCAATGTCTGAAGTCCCGTAAATCAGCATAAACGTTTTACGAAAAGTAATCTTTCGTAAGATATCTTTACGAAGATCCTTGCAGTAAATATCGTCCAAATCTCAATCGAACCACTAAATACCGATTGTCCGAAGGCAACGGACATGTATCCAAATCGGCCGCGGACAAACTCAAGTATGGAAATCAGACCGCGGACAAGCCAAGCTCGATCGATACGCGGCGACCAAGCATGCACACAGCTCGGTTGCTACGTAGCGACCGAGCGTCCGTCTCGCTCGGTCGCTACGTAGCGACCGAGCCGAGCCAAGGATACTTTTGTATAAGAAATAGCTTTCATGTTATGGCTTTAAAAAGCATTTATCTGTAAACAAGGCTGTAAACTGGAAAAAGTTATGGATTTAAATCAATAAAATATATTTGTAGCTTTCTCATAGACAAAACGGATTAGTTTTTACAGATAAAAGCATTTATCTGTAACAACAAGGCTGTAAACTGATAAGTAATCCTGCTTCCATCATAAGTGTCGATCGACATTTATCTGTAAGTTATATATTGAATGAATTGTGATTGGGAATATATTGAATGAATCTGATTTAAATAAAGATTACCTCCGTCAATATATTGAATGAATCTGATTTCTTAGAAATAATATATCATGTGGTCAAATTTGATATGTCTCGATGGGCTATAGTCATATTGTTGTAGTATATTTGTTATATTGTAATTTTGAGTAGTTATGATTTTAAAGAATAAAAAAGTGGGTTAAAGTTGTTTCCTACTGGTGTGTGTATAATAAACTATTGTTTGTGTATAATGAGTTTAAAAAAGATGTAATCTTAATGAATTTTAGGTGTATAAAAGGTAGAGTTGATTACACATAAGACACTTTTTGTCTTTCCTTACATTGAGAGTTACTTTCCACTTGTGAGGCACTTTCTGGTGGGGCTTAGGTGTATTTTTGACAAATTTATCTTTATGGAAAATGGAGAGTTGTGGATGACGAATTATGGATGACAAGTTGTGACGAATTGTGGATGACGAGTAACTTGTGAATATATGAATCAAAGAAATACAAAGAATATGTACGACAGTTTACTTCTACTATTACAAATTTGAAATCTTTAAAAAAAAATGACATGTACGCAAAATATGTAGACAAATAAGAAAATTTAAAAATCAAAATGTGGATTAGTGAAAATGTGAACAAAGACCTGCGGGTCATTGGAATTGTAGACTCAGAAATGTGGATATATAATATGGATATGAGTTCATGTGGACCTATTTTTATATAATGTGAACAAAATTTCGTGGATGAGTTTTCATCTGCTAATCACCAATGTTCTTTAACTTATATATAATAATTTATGTATAAGAGATGTGAGATCACATCGTCTTGATGAGTTTGAACAGAGAACGACAAAGCTTGAAATCCCAAGCTCGGCACAGTGAAGAAGAAGAATTGTGGCAGATTGGAGTGGTGAGCACGAGTTTCAGAGGACCGCCGTCGTCACCACCACAATATACTGGCATTACCATGTTCGCACGAGGAGTAATAATACTCTGGCTTTTTGAGTGTGAGTCACAAGATAAGGCTTTGCACATTGTCTTTTGTGATAACCGAGCTGATCTGTATCCTCTCTCTCTGCTTCGCCTTATGAGGCTTCAAAGTGTCATCAGATGCTGGAAAAGACAATCAAAGCACATGTCTTAACACACGTAACATCAGAGACAATCAAAGAACATGTCTTCACACACACAAGAACATGTCTTAACACATGAGACAATTACAGATTTCCGACAAGGAACCAAACTTACCCATATGAGGGGATTATTCCATTGCGTATGGTCGACTTCAATATCATCTTCTTGATCTTCATTCCCTGTAGGAGCTTCAATGACACTAAGTGCATTCCTCTGCAACTTCACTTCGATTCCATTTGTCAAAACCTATAAAATGTAAAGCATGAGGAATGGGATTAAAATCAGTCAAACAAGTCAAAAGCTTGAGACTTTTTTGAGAAATGGAGACAAGAACTGGTGGGATTTTGATAATCTATAATAGTAAAATAATAAGAGCATTGGTTATGAAGAAAACATCTCTTACTTACTCTTCCTCATATTTTTATAACCGTTTACAGGATCAATACAGCTTCTTACCTCAAATGTAAATGTATGTTTACATAATTATCAAGTATCCAAATCAAATAAGGAAGACTTCTAAAGTCAAGAAGAAGATATCAATAGTTTTGTGAGCAGGTTCTTACCTCAAAGAATGTAGAATTCCCCATGACTTATCCAAAACAAGAACAAGAAGATTTTTTCAGTTACAAGAACCAAGACGCCATGTTTTGATCTATTGATGAGTGGAAAAGAAAGTAATCTTACAGATCGTCTCGGCTCCCATGTCTGTAAAGAAGTCTTGTCTTCTGGGAAGCAGAGAAGGTGTGGTGGATGTACTGTTTCTCACATAGACTGTGGTGTAGTGGATAATTCCTAAAAAGTCAGACGAACCTTTAACTTGCTCTGACTCTCCCTCTGAGAAAACAGGTAACCTCGGTCCCAAGACTCTCTTCATTGCATCTGGATAGTCCCCAAACACCAAAGGCTTCAACATCCTGAGGATTGGTTCTGAAAGTTTATCTGATTTGAAGTATAAAGAAAATATAGATGACGAGGCATTTGGCTCTATTTTCAGACCCAGCTGGTCTGCCATAACCTTAGGTAGGATACTGACTGATGCTCCTGTGTCACAAAGTGCATAGGGAAATTCAATACCCTTTACCAGACATGGTATTACAAACTTCCCAGGATCACTCTTCTTCTTCAATGTGATCCTTAGTTTCATCCTTTCCCTGACATGATGAAACATTCTCCTAATGTCCTCCTTAGTTTCCTTAGTCTCCTTGAAGAACATCCACAACCGGTATGTGAAATAAACTTCATCAAATTGTTTCTCCACTAGGATTCTGAGGACTCTCTTAGTGAAACCATCATGTTCTTCTCATTAGCTTCCCTCTTAATGTTCTTAGGAGTTTTCTCCTTCCTTTTTCTTTAACACTCTTCCCTCAGTTGCCTCATCAACTTGCATAGGCTCTGGTGTAGTGTCTGAAGGGTTGGTTGTAGGTTCTGGTAGGTTTGCTAAAGGTTTAGGTGGTGGTCTGAGTGCGTTGATTCAGTTACTATCAATTGATGGTAATCGCACTCGGTGGGTGAGAGGTATCAGTCGATCGATGGGAAGTGAGGGGGGTCGATCGATGTCGGTCTCTCTTTGTCGATCGATGTCTGGCTCATGCGGTTGATCGATTTTGACGTAGAGAAGGGAGGATGGGTGAGGGTGTTTTTTTCTGCAAATTCCTCATGAGTCATGATTCGAACTGCACTACACTCCGCAGTCGATTCAGCAGATGACGTCGATCTATGTCTAGAGTAATCCGTCGATCGATCTTCGTCTTGGTCTGTCGAGCGATATGCATCCGTTGACATCGGTCGACACCAGTGTGATCCGCTGAAACTCATGGAGCTTTCGACTTCGAAGTCTCCTTCTTCAAGCTTCTCATGCTTCACCACTTGCCTGAAATCATCATCTAGGATGGCATTCACGTGGTGTTTTGCTTTCTCAACTCACCTCTCTCTAGCCAAGGCTTCTTGCCTCTGTATAGTGTCTCCAGTCTGAGCCACTTGCATTTCAAGCTTCCTCACTTGAGTTCCTAAGGTCTCAATTCTTGTGTTCAGACTGTTGTAGGTAGAATCTATCTTTCCATTGAAGTCCACAGTGAGTTGCTGTTGTCCTTCCAGAACTCTGTCAAGTAGTGCATCAATCTTGCTTTCCTAAGTCTGTGGTGGTGATTCTGGTAGTATAAGTTTCCATAGCCTCTGCTGTTGTTGCTGAAAGGTTTCTGGAACTGTGAACTCTGGTTACTCCTCTGACCATTACCATAGAAGTTTTTGTTTCCACACTGGTTTCCAGATCTCTGAATCTAGTACTCTGTAACATCTCTCTTCTCCCCATTTCTCAACTACCTCTTCACATCTCTTCTCCTCATTTCTACACTACTGCTCCTTCAGCTGAAGAGACATGCTTCCTAAGAGCTCATGAACCACATCTAACTTTGCTCTAACTTCGTCCCTCTGTTCCTTTCCTAGGGATGCAACAAACTTCTTCCTCTCAAAGTTAGTGTTCTTGGTGCTGCTGCTGTTTGCTAGATTTTATATCAGTCTCATAGCCTCCACCGGATTCCTGGTGTTGAACTTTCTCGCTAGCTACTGTATCAGAGCCATTTGATACCTCAAGGCGATACCTCTGAAGAAAGTGCTTAGCAGTTGCACTTCATTGAATCCATAGTGTAGACAGTCTCGCTGGAAGAACTTGAACCTGATCCACGCATCTTTAAAAGACTCTCCAGTCTCCTCCGCGAACGTAGCAATTTTGCTCCTCAAGTCTTCAGCGCATGCCTCATCAAAGAATTTTTGCAAGAAAGCATTCTTGATGTCGGCCCCAGATTTTAGAGATCATGTGGGTAGCTACTTAAGTCAGTGCATCGCTTCTCTCAGTTAGAGTATACTTGAAGAGCATGACCAATAGGTAGTCCTCAGGGACTCCATCCATACGAATAGCAGCGATAAGATCCTCGAACTCTCCAGATGATCCATAGGATGCTCGTGCGATAACCCAGAGTAGATAGCTGCGACACAAGTGTATAGTACTGAGTACTGAGGCTGCTAAAATTCTCTCTCCTTCTGAATCTCTGGAAGGCGAATAGCTGATCTGTTGGTGTAGTACTCGTCGTGACGATTGTAGTCGGCCAGTGCCTTTGGTGGAGCAGCCTCTTCTACAGGTTGAGCAGCTCTCTCGTAGTATCAGCATCAGGGATTACATTCCCCTGAGTGTCTAGTTTCTGACTTGTTGTATTACGCGAATGACCATCCTGGTCATACAGGTTTCCATTCTCATCCTTTTCTGAGAATAACAGTCGCAACCATGTTCCGCGACTGGGATCGATCGATGTAAGCGGTGTAGGATCAATCGATGTCGAACGAGGTATAGTCGGTCGACGATGAAGGTCGGGTATCGGTCGATGGGTTGGTGCGAGAATCAGTCGACGTGAAAGATGCTGCGTCGATCGATGTGATAAGTTGACCTTTACGGATTGTGCATTCCAGGTGAGCAGGATCTTCTGAGAATAGCAGTGTTTTTCCTTGTTGCTTCTGGTACTGCTGGGCATGCACGTGAAACAAGAAAATTTTTTTGTGTCAGAATGGGGGTAAAGAAAAAGAAAAGAATTAATAACACTAAATCTAATGGCGATCAAAGCTCCCCGGCAATGGCGCCAAATTTGATACCACTCAAATTACCCTAAGCAGTGAATTACTCTCTCAAATAAGAGGTTCAATTGTAGTACTTAGGGATCGAATCCACAAGGAGCTAGGGAACCTATTAAATAGTAATTTATTAATTCTAAGTGTTTGTTGTTTTATGGTTTTAAAGTAAATAGCAATCCTAATTGAGCAAGTCTATTGCTCGACTAACAAGATGATTTGGGGGTGTAACTTATTGGAAATGTATTAGATGCAGGGTTTCTATTCAGGTATTGGAGATTATAATCCTATATGCGTATCAGTTGCATGCATGATATTAGAGCTCAACCCCTTAGACATACATGATCAATGATGCAATGTTTCACTGATTAACAATCTTACTGATTACTAACTAGAACTTGGATCTCAACTGTCGTATATTGATCACAAGAAAGTGTCGATCGATGGTCCTATAGGGATATCGATCGATAAACCTTTCACAAATATCGATCGATTGTCAAAAGATAGTATTGATCGATGCTTCTAGTTAAGCCTTAGGCGTAAGTTGATAATGCTCACTAGCTTTCTAGTTCAACGGTAGCCTTTTCCAGTTGTCTAGTATGACAGATTAAATTCAGGACTGGATGGTCAAGGATGCTTTACTCATGCAGATTCCTAGATTCAATATATTGATCCGTTAAAATATATTGGAAAACGGATCAAAACGGGCCAGAATTGCAGAGCCATCGACATTTATCTGTAAGTTATATTTGAATGAATTGTGATTGGGAATATATTGAATGAATCTGATTTAAATAAAGATTACCTCCGTCAATATATTGAATGAATCTGATTTCTTAGAAAATATAATATCATGTGGTCGAATTTGATATGTCTCGATGGGCTATAGTCATATTGTTGTAGTATATTGTTATATTGTAATTTTGAGTAGTTATGATTTTAAGAATAAAAAAATGTGGTTAAAGTTGTTTCCTACTGGTGTGTGTATAATAAAACTATTGTTTGTGTATAATGAGTTTAAAAAAGATGTAATTCTTAATGAATTATGTGTATAAAGGTAGAGTTGATTACACATAAAGACACTTTTTGTCTTTCCTTTACATTGAGAGTTACTTTCCACTTATGAGGCACTTTCTGGTGGGGCTTAAGTGTATTTTTGACAAATTTATCTTTATGGAAAATGGAGAGTTGTGGATGACGAATTATGGATGACAAGTTGTGACGAATTGTGGATGACGAGTAACTTGTGAATATATGAATCAAAGAAATACAAGAATATGTACGACAATTACTTCTACTATTACAAATTTGAAATCTTTAAAAAAAAAATTGACATGTACGCAAAATATGTAGACAAAGAAAATTTAAAAATCAAAAATGTGGATTAGTGAAAATATGAACAAAGACCTGCGGGTCATTGGAATTGTGGACTCAGAATGTGGATATATAAATATGGATATGAGTTCATGTGGACCTATTTTTATATAATGTGAACAAAATTTCGTGGATGATTTTCATCTGTGCTAATCACCAATGTTCTTCAACTTATAATATAATAATTTATGTATAAGAGATGTGAGATCACATCGTCTTGATGAGTTTGAACAGAGAACGACAAGCTTGAAATCCCAAGCTCGGCACAGTGAAGAAGAAGATTGTGGCAGATTGGAGTGGTGAGCACGAGTTTCAGAGGACCGCCGCGGTCAACAATCGTCGTCTCTCGCTCGGTATAATAAATAAATATAAAATCTCGCTCGGTCGCTACGTAGCAATCTCACTTTTACACCCCAAAAAGCACACACGACCAAAAGACAAAACCTTCTCATACCATATTGTTGAGCCTCTACTTCCACTTCCTCCGCCGTAAGACGCCGCTCCAATGGAGGTCAAACAGTGCTCAACATCATCATTTTTCATCACTTGGTTTATCACAGAACTTATCAACTATTCTCTTCTCTTGGTCTGTCTCGCTACTAGATTCTCCCAAGCCTCGTCTGCTTCTTCCTCGGTACGTTTCAAGAACACTTCTGTTGCGTCCACGCGGTGCATAGACAACTTCCACTTCTTGCTCAGACGTTGAATCTTAAGTAACTGTCGACAAGCTAGAATCTCTGTGTTCTCCTTAATCTTTTTAACCGCTGCGTCAAGCATCTTTCTCTGTGTACCCACGGTCCACTAGAGATTCGTAGCATCATAAGTACTCGTGAAGCTCGGGGACACCGATTAGCTCGTCGGTATCCGACAGAATAATCAGCTTTCGGATCGTGTAATTCTCTTACTTCCTCGAGTAATCCTGCTTCCATCATACGATCGACACGTTTTGAGACGAATGAGTTAAGAACGGTAAGGAAACGTCGACCAAAATAAAACAGCATTGGTACTTGTTTAACAAGAATCCAGACAGAAATAGACGAATGATCGCAAGTGCTTCGATGTATGAGTTTGATCCACCGGCTACGATAGGAAGCTTGTGTTGAGAAGAGAGAGTGTTGAGATTTTTGTGACGCAAGGCAGAAGCAGAAGTCGGTGGCCGTTAGGTTGCCAGCTTCGGAGTCAAACACTCCGAGCAAGTGGTGAGGCACGCCTCGGCATTCTTGAGGTGTTACTTTATTTGTAAAATCACCACTTGCACGAGTACGACTTCCACCCCATCGCAAAAGCGGAATTTCGTCTGGATTCACTTTTCTACCATAAAGCTCTCCGAACACTGTGACAGATTCATACGCCCAAACCAATAACACGTCCTTGAAGCCGCTAAGGGTGTACGACCCTCCTTGTGGATGCAAAAACTTGATAGAATCAACAAGAAATTCATAGGCAGTCCGACCCCAAGGATAAGTCATCAGGGCGTCATCATCGAATACTCTTTTTGCACTTTCAAAGGGTATTCTACAATTATGATGCAAGCCATAAAGTCCAATGGCTTGAAGAAACAACAGCCCATACCATTTCCGCTGATCAGCACTCCAGAATGGACACTCCGTTTAAAGCTTCTATAAGTTCATCAAACTTGGGTCCGTACCCAAGCGGCACTTTAACAACTCCCACAACGTTTTGTAATTCTCTTGATCAGGTTCAAAACTTTCTTCTGGCAGTGGATTTGTGTTTAAACCCGTGATCTCACCAAGTTCTATTAAGCTAAACCTGAGAGGTTGATCAACAACGAGAGAGAGACAAATCTCCTTTATAGACTCGCAGCTGTCTACAAAGTAGATAATGTACGGTCTTACCAGACCACACCAATTTGCTCTCAGCCAGTTTAGCAATCAATCCAACAGGATACGTCTTCAGATTATCCCACACATCTATTCCAATTGCTTGTCTAAGTCGAGGGATCTCAGAAAAATGGCTATTCGTATTAATGCTTTTGTTTTCAAAAAAATAGAAGCCCCTTCAAGGTAAAGTCTTGAGGGTAATCACTTGCTAGATCTTCGGAAACATCCATCTGATCAAAAAAGACATATATAACTTATCAATGATAAATCAGAAGAAAGACATAAAATAAACAAGCCACAAAACATACAAAACATAACTCAGCATCATTACATAAATAAATCAGTCACAAAGAATACTAAATCAGTCACAATTACCTTCTATAAATCAGTCGTTAAGGATCCTAAATCAGTCGTTAAGGATCCTAAATCAGTCGTAACGAATACAACTCAAACTCAGACAAAACATATATCTAACTCACAGCATAATTATACTCACTCAAATACTCGAATAAAATCAAAGCAAAGCCTCGAAATATACCAGAGAATACGATTACGGAGATTTGAGGAGACAACCAATTGAGAAGAAGAAGCTTACGGACACACGATTTCAGAAAAAACGCTTACGGAGACTAGAGAGAAGAAGATTACGGAGATTATTTTAAAGAAGAAACCGCTTTGCCGAGAAGAGTTGTAGTGAGAGACAGTACGATTTCGAAAAAGTTAGGGTTAGTGGGTTTAGTGGGAGAACAGTCTCGGAGAAGTTAATGATCGTCGTTTGATTTTCCTTCGTGTTAGGTGACGTGTGGGTATCATTACTTCTGATGTGGATTTTCAAATTAAAATAATCACAACTAAAAATAAAAATAAAGGACTTAAACAGTAATTTACTAGGGTTCTAAAAACACTCTAGTCATTTTCAAAAGATTTGTATTAGTATAGTCATTAGCTCACTTTTGTTGTATTAGTCTTGTCATTTTCTCTATTTTTTTTAACACCAATTCTATTTATTATTTTACTTACATTTATTAAATGAAATGTTTTTTATATAAAACTACATAAATTAAGAGATATATCACGAATATTTTTCAAAAAAATAAAGATCTTCAATCTATGTGGTTTTACTGACAAAATATATTTACAAACATGTTTTAATGATTTTAAACGCACATAATCTCAATCATGTAAAACGTCGCATATTAATGTGACTAATATCAAAATCAAAATCAAAATAATTATAGTTTATGAAGTTTTTATAGTATAATAAGTACATGATTAGCAAGTAGATGCAACAACATCTACTATTACAATAAATAAACATATTAATTTTTATGATACAAAAGAGATATATAATTATTGTTTCCAATATATATAAATAAAAGTTACATAGTGAGTTTAAAAAAGGAACTCAATGTAATTTCGGTATTGATAGATATTTTTTTTTTTCACCTGGCTAAAGGTTTTTTTTTAAAGAGAATCAAAGGCCTGTAAAATCTGTTTAAGACAGACCTCGAGATCTTAATGTTGGCTAACGTGTCTTACAAAAGAAAGTCTTGTAGCTAATTACCCGAATTTGGCAGAACTTACTTACGTGTACATAAGCAAGCAACAATCCAAAAAATGAGTTCACAAGATCAACTAGCAAACCAGAAACTTAAGTAGGAAGACAAGGGAAGTCCTAAATTACACAACAAAAAGAGACATAGCAACCCTGCTCCGTTTCTGTTCTAACCGATAAACCATTATATACCTAATAGCTTCTTCTTCTTAAGATGCTTCAGCAATGACAGAGCCTATCTCACGCATCATAAAGTCAGTCTTGTGCAGCACCAGTTCCATTTCTTTGGCCTGCAACAACTTCCACTTCTCTTCCATCCTCTTCTTCGTCTCCACTGTCACCATGCTCCATTTCTGTTTCACAAACTGTTCACTCACACCTAAACCTGCAATAGATCCTACAAGAAACGAGTCTTCAAACCAGTCATCTGCTCTCACACCATGAGACTTGGAAGCTCCTCCTCCATTAATCAACACTTCCTTATCCTTTTCGCCACCACTAACCAAGACCTCCCTATCTTCTTCTACTTTGTCACCATTAGCAGATTCAGGAGCCACAACTTCTTCTTCTTCTTCTTTACCAAGCTTCTTCGCACTCGAATTAGATTCGAGAGCCAATCCCCAAATACACGTGGCCAATTTCAAACAGTCAATATCATGAGCTTTAGTCAAGGACTCAGCACCGTGCTTGGCTTTCCCCATATACTTCCTCTTCAAAGACCTAATCTTATCCACGAACTGGATCTTACTAGCCTCGAAGCTAATCGACTTGCTGGCGAGTTCGTAAAACCTATCCATGTCCTCGTACGGACTCTTCCCCGAATCAGCTTTGAAATCGATCATACCTTGAAGCAAAGAGACCTCATCTTCCTCGCTCCACAGCCTCTGAAACGACGACGGTTCTTCGCCTCCTCTGCAATTCTGGCCCGTTTTGCACTGACGGAGGTCGTTTCGATCGGCCGCTTCTTCACCGCCTTGGGTTTGGTGACGGCGATCGGCTTCTCAGATTTGGATCTCTTCGCGGACGGGATGGCGACTGGATTCATGAGATGGTCAGAGGAAGAATCGTCGGAGATCTGTTCTTTTTCATCGTCTCCGGACAAGGCCTCGACTTGATCGTCGTCGGTTGAAGATGCCGTCGGTGGATCTTCCAAAGGGGTGAGCTTCTTCTTCGTCATTCGGAGATTCCGAGGAAAGCTTTAGTGTTTACGGTATTGATAGATGTATAAAAAATATATAGTTGCACTGTCCCATCAAAAGATATAATATACAAATATTGATAAAAATATATAAAACTAGAAGTGAAATCTCTACTAATAAAAGGGAGCTTTTGAGGCTCCATAGGGCGTCCACATCAGCGAAAAAAATTTCTCCCGAAAGATGACACGTGGCATAAAATATAGTATTTTACATTTTAATATTACTAATTTTCGAAAATTGTAAAAAATATGTAAACATACAACATAAAAAAATGGAAGCGTCCACATCAGCGGAAAAAAATTTATCCCGAAAGATGACACGTGGCATAAAATATAGTTTTACATTTTTTTATATAATTATTTTCGAAAATTGTAAAAAATATGTAAACATACAGCATTAAAAAATGGAAAAACTACATTAAACATATGTAAGATTACTATTTTTCACTTAAAAAAAAAGACGGCTTATCTCCATAATGTAACATTACCGTTTTAAAAAAAAAAAAAAAAAAACATTATATATAAGTTCGAAAATAATAAAATAAGTAAAACATACAACATAAAAATGGAAATACTACAATTAAACATAAATATGTTTGACTTCTCTACTAATAAAAGGGAGCTTTTGAGGCTCCATAGGGCGTCCACATCAGCGGAAAAAAATTTATCCCGAAAGATGACACGTGGCATAAAATATAGTTTTACATTTTAATATTAATTATTTTCGAAAATTGTAAAAAATATGTAAACATACATCATAAAAAATGGAAAAAAAACTAAAAAAAAAAAAAAAAAACATGTACAAGATTACTATTTTTCACTTAAAAAAAAAGACGGCTTATCTCCAAATGTAACATTACCGTTTTTTAAAAAAAAAACAAAAACATTATATATAATTTCGAAAATAATAAATATAAGTAAAACATACAACAGCGGAAAAAATTTATCCCGAAAAGATGACACGTGGCAATAAAAAATAGTTTTACATTTTAATTATTAATTATTTTCGAAAATTGTAAAAAATATGTAAACATACAGCATTAAAAAATGGAAAAACTACATTAAAACATATGTAAGATTACTATTTTTCACTTAAAAAAAAAAGACGGCTTATCTCCATAATGTAACATTACCGTTTTATAAAAAAAACAAAAAAATTATATATAAGTTCGAAAATAATAATATAAGTAAAACATACAACTAAAAAATGGAAATACTACATTAAACATAAATATGTTTGACTTCTCTACTAATAAAAGGGAGCTTTTGAGGCTCCATAGGGCGTCCACATCAGCGGAAAAAATTTATCCCGAAAGATGACACGTGGCATAAAATATAGTTTTACATTTTATACTAATTATTTTCGAAAATTGTAAAAAATATGTAAACATACATCATTAAAAAATGGAAAAAAAAACTACATTAAACATATGTAAGATTACTATTTTTCACTTAAAAAAAAAAGACGGCTTATCTCCATAATGTAACATTACCGTTTTATAAAAAAAAAACAAAAAAACATTATATATAATTTCGAAAATAATAAATATAAGTAAAACATACAACATAAAAATGGAAATACTACATTAAACATAAATATGTTTGACTATTTGTCCAAGTTCTTCTATTAAACATTGCCGTTTTACATTAAAAATAGAAAAATACGTAAAGATTTAAACATCTATCTTAAAATATAAAATATAGACATTAACTAAATATAAAGTATAAAAAAGAGAAATACTCAATATATAAAAATAAATAATAAGTAAATATTATAATATATAAATATATGAATTATATATACAATAATAAGTAAATGCACAATTTTTTAAAAATGGAAAGAGTATATTAAATATTAAACATATATCTTAAAATGTAAAATATAGATATTAAGTAAATAGAAAATATAAGAAAAAGAAATACACAACTTAAAAACAATGGAAAAAGTATATTAAGATTTAAACATCTATCTTAAAATGTAAAATGTAAAATATAGATATTACGCAAATAGAAAGTATAAGAAAAGGAAATACACAATTTAAGAAAATAGAAAAGTACATTAGTATTTAAACATCTATCTTAAAATGTAAATCAATCTTAAAATATAAAATTATTAGTAAATAGAAAGTATAAGAAATAAAAAATACACAATAGAAAGAAAAATAAATAATAAGTAAATATATAATATAATCTCGAAAGATGACACATGGCATTAAATATATAGTTTTACATTTTAATATTACTTATTTTCGAAAATTATAAAAAATATGTAAACATACAGCATAAAAATGTGAAAATTAAAAACTAAATTAAACATATGTAAGATTACTATTTTTCACTTAAAAAAAGACGGCTATCTCCATAATGTAACATTACCGTTTTATAAAAAAAAACAAAAAAACATTATATATAATTTTGAAAATAATAAATATATGTAAAACATACAACATAAAAATGGAAATACTACATTAAACATATGTAAGATTACCATTTTACATTTTTATTTTTAGAAAATAATATGTAAACATACAACATAAAAAATGAAAAAAACTACATTAAACATATGTAAGATTACTATTTTTCACTAAAAAAAGATAGCTTATCTCCATAATGTAACATTACTATTTTGTAAAAAAAAATTATATATAATTTCGAAAATAATAAATAATATGTAAACATACAACATAAAAAATGGAAATACTACATTAAACATATGTAAAATTACCATTTTACATTTAAAAATAACAATAATATGTAAACATACAACATAAAAAAATGGAAAAAACTACATTAAACATGTGTAAGATTACCATTGTTCACTAAGAAAACGGGTTATCTTCATAATGTAACATTAGAATTTTATTATTAAAAAAAGAAAAAAAAACATAAATATAACTATTTGACTATTGTCCAAGTTCTTCTATTAAACATTGCCGTTTTACATTAAAAATAGAAAAATACGTAAAGATTTAAACATCTATCTTAAAATATAAAATATATAACATTAACTAAATATAAAGTATAAGAAAGAGAAATACTCAATATATAGAAAAATAAATAATAAGTAAATATTATAAATATATAAATATACGAATTATATATACAATAATAAGTAAATGCACACATTATTAAAAAATGAAAAGAGAATATTAAATATTAAACATCTATCTTAAAATGTAAAATATAAATATTAAGTAATAGAAAGTATTAGAAAAGGAAATACACAATTTAAAAAAATGGAAAAAAATACATTAGTATTTAAACATCTATCTTAAAATGTAAATCAATCTTAAAATATAAAATTATTAGTAAATAGAAAGTATAAGAAATAGAAATACACAATATAAAGAAAAATAAATAATAAGTAAATATATAATATAAGTGAATACCAAATTTAAAAAATGGGGGAAATTACATTAAGATTTAAAAATATATATTAAAATTTAAAATATAGATATTACGTAAATAGAAAGTATAACAAATGGAAATATACAATTTAAAAAATGGAAAACATACATTAAGATTTAAACATCTATCTAAAAATGTAAAATATAGATATTAAGTAAATTAAAAGTACAAGAAATGGAAATACATATACATGAAAATAAATAATAAGTAAATAATGTAAAATTATATATATGAATTATATATGTAATAATAAGTAAATACACTATTTTTTAAAAATGGAAAAAGTTCATCAAGCATTAAACATCTATCTTAAAATGTAAAATATATATATAAGTAAATACACAATTTAAAAAATGGAAAAAGTGCATTAATATTTAATATATCTATTTAAAAATATAAAATTAGATATTACGTAAATAAAAATATAAGAAATGGAAATAAACATTTAAAAAAATGGAAAAAGTACATTAAGATTTAAGCATCTATCTTAAAATGTACTTTATCTTTAAATGGTAGTAAAATATATAAAAATGGAAAATACCACAGTAAACAAAAAAAAATGTATAATTTTACATCAAGAAAGTCCCTATAAAACTCATTATTCCATCCACATCAACCTCACACTATTAAGCAAAATTTCAAAGCACTCGAGCAAAAAAATGGTTTCACTATCAACTCTTGCCGTTCCAGAAACCTTTAATGACATTGAATGTGATTTTTTTATAACAACAAACTTTTTGTTAGGTGGATTCATTGTTGGGAAACCCGCAACTTCCAAAAGCCAAACTTATTCATGGGAATTGAATGCTTTTCATAGACTCAAAGGTATTCTTACTTTAAATTTAATTAATCTAATCTATAATTATTAGTATAGTCATTAGCTCACTTTTTTGTATTAGTCTTGTCATTTTTTCTATTTTTTTAACACCAATTCTATTTATTATTTTACTTACATTTATTAAATGAAATGTTTTTATATAAAACTAAATAAATTAAGAGATATATCACGAATATTTTTCAAAAAATAAAGATCTTCAATCTATGTGGTTTACTGACAAAATATATTACAAACATGTTTTAATGATTTTAAACGCACATAATCTCAATCATGTAAAACGTCGCATATTAATGTGACTAATATCAAAATCAAAATCAAAATAATTATAGTTTATGAAGTTTTTATAGTATAATAAGTACATGATTAGCAAGTAGATGCAACAACATCTACTATTACAATAAATAAACATATTAATTTTTATGATACAAAAGAGATATATAATTATTGTTTCCACATATATATAAAATAAAAGTTACATAGTGAGTTTAAAAAAGGAACTCAATGTAATTTCGGTATTGATAGATATTTTTTTTTTCACCTGGCTAAAGGTTTTTTTTTAAAGAGAATCAAAGGCCGTTGTAAAATCTGTTTAAGACAGACCTCGAGATCTTAATGTTGGCAACGTGCTAACGGTCTTACAAAAGAAAGTCTTGTAGCTAATTACCCGAATTTGGCAGAACTTACTTACGTGTACATAAGCAAGCAACAATCCAAAAAATGAGTTCACAAGATCAACTAGCAAACCAGAAACTTAAGTAGGAAGACAAGGGAAGTCCTAAATTACACAACCAAAAGAGACATAGCAACCCTGCTCCGTTTCTGTTCTAACCGAATAAACCATTATATACCTAATAGCTTCTTCTTCTTAAGATGCTTCAGCAATGACAGAGCCTATCTCACGCATAAAGTCAGTCTTGTGCAGCACCAGTTCCATTTCTTTGGCCTGCAACAACTTCCACTTCTCTTCCATCCTCTTCTTCGTTCTCCACTGTCACCATGCTCCATTTCTGTTTCACAAACTGTTCACTCACACCTAAACCTGCAATAGATCCTACAAGAAACGAGTCTTCAAACCAGTCATCTGCTCTCACACCATGAGACTTGGAAGCTCCTCCTCCATTAATCAACACTTCCTTATCCTTTTCGCCACCACTAACCAAGACCTCCCTATCTTCTTCTACTTTGTCACCATTAGCAGATTCAGGAGCCACAACTTCTTCTTCTTCTTCTTTACCAAGATCTTCGCACTCGAATTAGATTCGAGAGCCAATCCCCAAATACACGTGGCCAATTTCAAACAGTCAATATCATGAGCTTTAGTCAAGGACTCAGCACCGTGCTTGGCTTTCCCCATATACTTCCTCTTCAAAGACCTAATCTTATCCCACGAACTGGATCTTACTAGCCTCGAAGCTAATCGACTTGCTGGCGAGTTCGTAAAACCTCCATGTCCTCGTACGGACTCTTCCCCGAATCAGCTTTGAAATCGATCATACCTTGAAGCAAAGAGACCTCATCTTCGCTCACGCCTCCACAGCCTCTGAAACGACGACGGTTTCTTCGCCTCCTCTGCAATTCTGGCCCGTTTTTTGCACTGACGGAGGTCGTTTCGATCGGCCCGCTTCTTCACCGCCTTGGGTTTGGTGACGGCGATCGGCTTCTCAGATTTGGATCTCTTCGCGGACGGGATGGCGACTGGATTCATGAGATGGTCAGAGGAAAGAATCGTCGGAGATCTGTTCTTTTCATCGTCTCCGGACAAGGCCTCGACTTGATCGTCGTCGGTTGAAGATGCCGTCGGTGGATCTTCCAAAGGGGTGAGCTTCTTCTTCGTCATTCGGAGATCCGAGGAAAGCTTAGTGGTTTACGGTATTGATAGAGATATATAAAAATATATAGTTGCACTGTCCCATCAAAAGATATAATATACAAATATTGATTAAAATATATAACTAGAAGTGAAATCTCTACTAATAAAAGGGAGCTTTTGAGGCTCCATGGGCGTCCCATCAGCGAAAAAAATTTCTCCCGAAAGATGACACGTGGCATAAAATATAGTTTTACATTTTAATATTACTAATTTCGAAAATTGTAAAAAAAATGTAAACATACAACATAAACAAAAAAAATGGAAAAAAATACACATTAAACATATCTCTACAAATAAAATGGAGCTTTTGAAGCTCCATAGGGCGTCCACATCAGTGAAAAAGTTTCTCCCAAAGATGACACGTGGCATAAAAAGAGTTTTACATTTTAATATTAATTACTTTCGAAATTCTTACTAATAAAAGTGACTTTTGAGGCTCCATAAGGGTCCACATCATCAAAAAAAAACTTCTCCCGAGAGAGGAGGACGAAGTGAGAATAAAGAAGGGTAAAGAGGTTAAAAGAAGATCAGCGGAAAAAAAAAAGAGAGAGAGCGAAGGAGAAAAAATTTTAAAGAAACATGAAAAGAATAAGTAAATATATAAATAATGGGAATAAAAAACAAATTGTAAAATTGAGGAAAAAAAGATGGAACGGAGAAAAAAAGGACGAAGAAAAAGGGTAAAAAATATTTGGGAGAAAAGGGTTGAGGTCATTAGGTAATTTAAAGAAGAACGTTCCGAAGGGTACGTTTCAAAAGAAAATTAATAGTTAATAGAATTTTAAAATCCTTACATCGATATGAAACACATAAGACCGAGGCTCCATAGAGGGTCCACATCAGCACAAAAAAAAAACTTCTCCCGAAAGATGACACGTGTATAAAATATAGTTTTACATTTTAATATTAAACTCTCTAACTAAAAAAGGGAGCTTTTGAGGCTCCATAGGGCGTCAACATCAGCGAAAATAATATCTCCCGAAAAGGGACACGTGCCGGCAGGCAAAATAGGAATTTACCTTACATATTTGAAATGTAAAAACGATAGTTTAAATTTTTAATATTACTAACATAAAAAAATTGAAAAAATATGAAACATAACAATACTAATAAAAGGGAACTTGGAAGGCTCAATAAGAATGGAAAAAAAAAAAACAATCCAGCGAAAATCAAGGTGAAAAATAGTAAAAAACATAATAAACAATTTTATTCGACATATGCTTACTAATAAAAGGGACCTGGAGTGAGGCTCCAAATAGGGGTCCACACAGCAAAAAAAAACTTCTGCCGAAAGAGACACGTGGCATTATAAATTATAAAATAGTTTTACATTTTAATTACTTACTTTCGAAATCCTTTATAATTAAAGTGACATTTTGGGAACATAGAGGGTCCACATCAGCAAAAAAAAAAC
>NW_026014299.1:0-35024 GCF_020379485.1 Brassica napus | reverse complement strand
ATGGACGACCGAGAGAAGCTTGTCTATTCCCAAATGGGAAATGGAATCACCTGATTTGAAAGGGTGATGGGATAACTTCTTCTTGCCAACTCCTATGAGATTTATTCAACTTCCTGGTGATTCTCCACCACTTTATGTATCCAAATCAAGCTTCTCAACAAAGTGATTATCCTGGTTTGATGGAACGACGAACAGAAGAAGCTGGTCCTATCCCCAAACTGGGGAAAAACTGGAATCACCTGATTTGAAAGTGGGAAAACTTTCTCTTGCCAACTCCTATGAGATTTATTCAACTTCCTGGTGATTCTACACCATTATGTATCCAAATAACGCTTCTCACAAAGAGAGATTCATCCTGGTTGATTGGAACGACGAAGAAGCTGCTATTCCAAAGGGAAACTGGAAATCACCTGATTTGAAAGTGGATATAACTTTTCTTGCCAACTCTATGAGATTTATTCAACTTCCTGGTGATTCTCCACCAATTTATGTATCCAAATAAAGCTTCTCACAAAGAGATTCATCCTGGTTGATTAGAACGACGAAGAAGCTGTCCTTTCCCAAACTGGGAAACTGGAAATCACCTTGATTTGAAAGTGGGATATAACTTCTTCTTGCCAACTCTATGAGATATTCAACTTCCTGGTGATTCTCCACCACTTTATTTATCCAAATAAAGCTTCTCACAAAGTGAGTCATCCTGGTTTGATTGGAACGACGAAAAAGCTGTCTTATTCCCAAACTGGGAAACTGGAATCACCTGATTTGAAAGTGGGGATAACTTCTTTTGCCAACTCCTATGAGATTTATTCAACTCCTGGTGATTCTCCACCACTTTATGTATCCAAATAATCTTCTCACAAGTGAGTCATCCTCCTCTGGTTTGATTGGAACGACGAAGAAGCTGTCTTTCCCAAACCGGAAACTGGAATCACCTGATTTGAAAGTGGGATAACTTCTTCTTTTTGCTTTCTTCTTCTTGCCAACTATGAGATTTATTCAAATTCCTCTGGTGAGTCTCCACCACTTTATGTATCAATATCAAGCTTTCTCACAAAGTGATTCATCTCCTGGTTTGATTGGAACGACGAAGAAGCTGTCCTATTCCCAAACTGGGAAACTGGAATCACCTGATTTGAAAGTGAATAACTTCTTCTTCGCCAACTCCTATGAGATTTATTCAACTTCCTGGTGATTCTCCACCACTTTTGTATCCCAATAATCTTCTCACAAAGAGATTCATCCTGGTTTGATTGGAACGACGAAGAAGCTGTCCTACTCCCAAACTGGAAACTGGAATCACCTGATTTGAAAGTGGAATTAAACTTCTTTTTGCCAACTCCTATGAATTTATTCAACTTCCTGGTGATTCTCCACCACTTTATGTATCCAAATCAAGCTTCTCACAAAAAGATCATCCTGGTTTGATTGGAACGACGAAGAAGCTGTCCTATTCCCAACTGGGAAACTGGAATCACCTGATTTGAAAGTGGGATAACTTCTTCTTGCCAACTCCTATGATTTTATTCAACTTCCTGGTGATTCTCTCCACCACTTTATGTATCCAAATAAAGCTTCTCACAAGTGATTCATCCTGGTTTGACTGGAACGACGATGAAGCTGTGATATTCCCAAACTGGGAAACTGGAATCACCTTATTTGAAGTGGGATAAATTCTTTTTTCTTCATTCCATCCTAAAACAATTCTTCGATGTTCCCCTATGAGCTTTATTCAACTATCCTGGTGATTGTCCACCACTTTATGTATCCAAATAAAGCTTCTCACAAGTGATTCATCCTGGTTTGATTGGAACGACGAAGAAGCTGTGCAATTCCCAAACTGGGAAACTGGAATCACCTGATTTGAAAGTGGAATAACTTCTTCTTGCGAACTCCTATGAGATTATTCAAACTTCCTGGTGATTCTCCACCACCTTTATGTATCCAAATCAAGCTTCTCACAAGTGAGTCATCCTGGTTTGATGGAACGACGAAGAAGCTGTCTTATTCCCAAACTGGGAAACTGGAATCACCTGATTTGAAAGTGGAATAACTTCTTCTTGCCAACTCCTATGAGATTAATTCAACTTCCTGGTGATTCTCCACCACTTTATTTTATTGTATCCAAATAAGCTTCTAACAAAGAGATTCATTCTGGTTTGATTGGAACGACGAAGAAGCTGTCTTATTCCCAAACTGGGAAACTGGAATCACCTGATTTGAAAGTGGATAACTTCTTCTTGCCAACTCCTATGAGATTTATTCAACTTCCTGGTGATTCTCCACCACTTTATGGTATCCAAATAAAGCTTCTCTCAACAGAGATTCATCCTGGTTTGATTAGACGACGAAGAGCTGTCCTATTCCCAAACTGGGAAACTGGAATCACCTGATTTGAAAGTGGGATAACTTCTTCTTGCCAACTCCTATGAGATTTATTCAACTTCCTGGTGATTCTCCACCACTTTATTTATCCAAATAAAGCTTCTCACAAAGTGAGTCATCCTGGTTTGATTGGAACGACGAAAAAGCTGTCTTATCCCAACTGGGAAACTGGAATCACCTGATTTGAAAGTGGGGATACTTCTTCTTGCCAACTCCTATGAATTTATTCAACTTCCTGGTGATTCTCTACCCCTTTTAGGTATCCAAATCAAGCTTCTCACAAAGTGATTCATCCTGGTTTGACTGGAACGACGAAGAAGCTGTCCTATTCCGAAACTGGGAAACTGGAATCACCTGATTTGAAAGTGGGATAACTTCTTCTTGCCAACTCCTATGAGATTTATTCAACTTCCTGGTGATTGTCCACCACTTTATGTATCCAAATAAAGCTTCTCACAAAGTGATTCATCCTGGTTTGATTGGAACGACGAAGAAGCTGTCCTATTCCCAAACTGGGAAACTGGAATCACCTGATTTGAAAGTGGGATAACTTCTCTTCTGCCAACTCCTATGAGATTTATTCACTTCCTGGTGATTCTCACCACTTATGTATCAAAATCAAGCTTCTCACAAAGTGATTCATCCTGGCTTAATTGGAACGACGAGAAGTTGTCTATTCCCAAACTGGGAAACTGGAATCACCTGATTTGAAAGTGGGATAACTTCTTCCTTTGCCAACTCCTATGAGTTTATTCAACTTCCTGGTGATTCTCCACCACTTTATGTATCCATATCAAGCTTCTCACAAAGATATTCATCCTGGTTTTCATTGGAAACGACGAAGAAGCTGTCTATTCCGAAACTGGGAAACTGGAATCACCTGATTTGAAAGTGGGATAACTTCTTCTTGCCAACTCCTATGAGATTTATTCAACTTCCTGGTGATTCTCCACCACTTTATGTATCCAAATAAAGCTTCTCACAAAGAGATTCATCCTGGTTTGATTGGAACGACGAAGAAGCTGTCCTATTCCAAACTGGGAAACTGGAATCACCTGATTTGAAAGTGGAATAACTTCTTCTTGCCAACTCCTATGAGATTATTATCAACTTCCTGGTGATTCTCCACCACTTTATTATCCAATAAATCTTCTCACAAAGAGATTCATCCTGGTTTGATTAGAACGACGAAGAAGCTGTCCTATTCCCAAACTGGGAAACTGGAATCACCTGATTGAAAGTGGGATAACTTCTTCTTGCCAACTCCTATGAGATTTATTCAATTCCTTGTGATTCTCCACCCACTTTATTTATCCAAATAAAGCTTCTTCTCACAAAGTGAGTTCATCCTGGTTTGATTGGAACGACGAAAAGCTGTCTTATTCCCAAACTGGGAAACTGGAATCACCTGATTTGAAAGTGGGATAACTTCTTCTTGCCAACTCCTATGAATTTATTCAACTGCCTGGTGATTCTCCACCACTTTAGGTATCCAAATCAAGCTTCTCACAAAGTGATTCATCCTGGTTTGACTGGAACGACGAAGAAGATGTGCTATTCCCAAACTGGGAAACTGGAATCACCACCTGATTTGAAAGTGGGATAACTTCTTCTTGCCAACTCCTATGAGATTTATTCAACTTCCTGGTGATTCTCCACCACTTTATGTATCCATATCAAGCTTCTCACAAAGTGATTCATCCTGGTTTGATTGGAACGACGAAGAAGCTGTCCTATTCCCAAACTGGGAAACTGGAATCACCTGATTTGAAAGTGGAATAACTTCTTCTTCCTTGCCAACTCCTATGAGATTTATTCACTTCCTGGTGATTCTCCACCACTTATGTATCCAAATAATCTTCTCACAAGAGATTCATCCTGGTTTGATTGGAACGACGAAGAAGCTGTCCCTACTCCCAAACTGGGAAACTGGAATCACCTGATTTGAAAGTGGAATACTTCTTCTTTCCAACTCCTATGAGATTTATTCACTTCCTGGTGATTCTCCACCACTTTATGTATCCAAATCAAGCTTCTCACAAAGAGATTCATCCTGGTTTGATTGGAACGACGAAGAAGCTGTCCTATTCCCAAACTGGGAAACTGGAATCACCTGATTTGAAAGTGGGATAACTTCTTCTTGCCAACTCCTATGAATTTATTCAACTTCCTGGTGATTCTCCACCACTTTATGTATCCAAATCAGCTTCTCACAAAGTGATTCATCCTGGTTTGACTGGAACGACGATGAAGCTGTGATATTCCCAAACTGGGAAACTGGAATCACCTGATTTGAAAGTGGGATAACTTCTTCATCCAATTCCTATGAGATTTATTCAACTTCCTGGTGATTGTCCACCACTTTATGTATCCAAATAAGCTTCTCACAAAGTGATTCATCCTGGTTTGATTGGAACGACGAAGAAGCTGTGCAATTCCCAAACTGGGAAACTGGAATCACCTGATTTGAAAGTGGAATAACTTCTTCTTGCGAACTCCTATGAGATTTATTCACTTCCTGGTGATTCTCCACCACTTTATGTATCCAAATCAAGCTTCTCACAAAGTGATTCATCCTGGTTTGATTGGAACGACGAAGAAGCTGTCTTATTCCCAAACTGGGAAACTGGAATCACCTGATTTGAAAGTGGAATAACTTCTTCTTGCCAACTCCTATGAGATTAATTCAACTTCCTGGTGATTCTCCACCACTTATGTATCCAAATAAAGCTCTAACAAAGAGATTCATCTGGTTTGATTGGAACGACGAAGAAGCTGTCTTATTCCCAAACTGGGAAACTGGAATCACCTGATTTGAAAGTGGGATAACTTCTTCTTGCCAACTCCTATGAGATTTATTCAACTTCCTGGTGATTCTCCACCACTTTATGTATCCAAATAAAGCTTCTCACAAAGAGATTCATCCTGGTTTGATTAGAACGACGAAGAAGCTGTCCTATTCCCAAACTGGGAAACTGGAATCACCTGATTGAAAGTGGGATAACTTCTTCTTGCCAACTCCCTATGAGATTTATTCAACTTCCTGGTGATTCTCCACCACTTTATTTATCCAAATAAAGCTTCTCACTACAAAGTGAGTCATCCTGGTTTGATTGGAACGACGAAAAAGCTGTTTATTCCCAAACTGGGAAACTGGAATCACCTGATTTGAAAGTGGATAACTTCTTCTTGCCAACTCCTATGAATTTATTCAACTTCCTGGTGATTCTCTACCCCTTTTAGGTATCCAAATCAAGCTTCTCACAAAGTGATTCATCCTGGTTTGATTGGAACGACGAAGAAGCTGTCCTATTCCGAAACTGGGAACTGGAATCACCTGATTTGAAAGTGGATAACTTCTTCTTGCCAACTCCTATGAGATTTATTCAACTTCCTGGTGATTGTCCACCACTTTATGTATCCAAATAAAGCTTTTCACAAAGTGATTCATCCTGGTTTGATTGGAACGACGAAGAAGCTGTCCTATTCCCAAACTGGGAAACTGGAATCACCTGATTTGAAAGTGGGATAACTTCTTCTTGCCAACTCCTATGAGATTTATTCAACTTCCTGGTGATTCTCCACCACTTTATGTATAAAATCAAGCTTCTCACAAAGTGATTCATCCTGGCTTAATTGGAACGACGAGAAGTTGTCCTATTCCCAAACTGGGAAACTGGAATCACCTGATTTGAAAGTGGGATAACTTCTTCTTGCCAACTCCTATGAGATTTATTCAACTTCCTGGTGATTCTCCACCACTTTATGTATCCATATCAAGCTTCTCAAAGATATTCATCCTGGTTTGATTGGAACGACGAAGAAGCTGTCTATTCCGAAACTGGGAAACTGGAATCACCTGATTTGAAAGTGGGATAACTTCTTCTTCGCCAACTCATGAGATTTATTCAACTTCCTGGTGATTCTCCACCACTTTATGTATCCAAATAAAGCTTCTCACAAAGAGATTCATCCTGGTTTGATTGGAACGACGAAGAAGCTGTCCTATTCCCAAACTGGGAACTGGAATCACCTGATTTGAAAGTGGAATAACTTCTTCTTGCCAACTCCTATGAGATTTATTCAACTTCCTGGTGATTCTCCACCACTTTATGTATCCAAATAAAGCTTCTCACAAAGAGATTCATCCTGGTTTGATTGGAACGACGAAGAAGCTGTCCTATTCCCAAACTGGGAAACTGGAATCACCTGATTTGAAAGTGGAATAACTTCTTCTTGCCAACTCCTATGAGATTTATTCAACTTCCTGGTGATTCTCCACCACTTTATGTATCCAAATAATCTTCTCACAAAGAGATTCATCCTGGTTTGATTGGAACGACGAAGAAGCTGTCCTACTTCCCAAACTGGGAAACTGGAATCACCTGATTTGAAAGTGGAATAACTTCTTCTTGCCAACTCCTATGAGATTTATTCAACTTCCTGGTGATTCTCCACCACTTTATGTATCCAAATCAAGCTTCTCACAAGTGATTCATCCTGGTTTGATTGGAACGACGAAGAAGCTGTCCTATTCCCAAACTGGGAAACTGGAATCACCTGATTTGAAAGTGGGATAACTTCTTCTTGCCAACTCCTATGAATTTATTCAACTTCCTGGTGATTCTCCACCACTTTATGTATCCAAATAAAGCTTCTCACAAAGTGATTCATCCTGGTTTGACTGGAACGACGATGAAGCTGTGATATTCCCAAACTGGGAAACTGGAATCACCTTATTTGAAAGTGGGATAACTTCTTCATCCCAATTCCTATGAGATTTATTCAACTTCCTGGTGATTGTCCACCACTTTATGTATCCAAATAAAGCTTCTCACAAAGTGATTCATCCTGGTTTGATTGGAACGACGAAGAAGCTGTGCAATTCCCAAACTGGGAAACTGGAATCACCTGATTTGAAAGTGGAATAACTTCTTCTTGCGAACTCCTATGAGATTTATTCAACTTCCTGGTGATTCTCCACCACTTTATGTATCCAAATCAAGCTTCTCACAAAGTGAGTCATCCTGGTTTGATTGGAACGACGAAGAAGCTGTCTTATTCCCAAACTGGGAAACTGGAATCACCTGATTTGAAAGTGGAATAACTTCTTCTTGCCAACTCCTATGAGATTAATTCAACTTCCTGGTGATTCTCCACCACTTTATGTATCCAAATAAAGCTTCTAACAAAGAGATTCATTCTGGTTTGATTGGAACGACGAAGAAGCTGTCTTATTCCCAAACTGGGAAACTGGAATCACCTGATTTGAAAGTGGGATAACTTCTTCTTGCCAACTCCTATGAGATTTATTCAACTTCCTGGTGATTCTCCACCACTTTATGTATCCAAATAAAGCTTCTCACAAAGAGATTCATCCTGGTTTGATTAGAACGACGAAGAAGCTGTCCTATTCCCAAACTGGGAAACTGGAATCACCTGATTTGAAAGTGGGATAACTTCTTCTTGCCAACTCCTATGAGATTTATTCAACTTCCTGGTGATTCTCCACCACTTTATTTATCCAAATAAAGCTTCTCACAAAGTGAGTCATCCTGGTTTGATTGGAACGACGAAAAGCTGTCTGTCTTATTCCCAAACTGGGAAACTGGAATCACCTGATTTGAAAGTGGGATAACTTCTTCTTGCCAACTCCTATGAATTTATTCAACTTCCTGGTGATTCTCTACCCCTTTTAGGTATCCAAATCAAGCTTCTCACTATGAGATTTGAGAGCTCTGGCTGTGTATGTGTATGAGAAGCCATTAGAGGCAAAGAATAAGGTCTTGAACTAGTTGAATAAGAGGTCTGATGAAACTAGTATGAACTTGAATCAGAAACAAAGAGACTTAGAGAGATTAAGAGATTAGAGACTAAGAAAGGGGTAGATTAAGGGAATCTGATCAAGAACACACTTTTATATTTATGAAGGAGATGGGGAAACCCCCATACTCTCTAAGAGAGTTACAAACGCCCATGAGGTCTTTTATATGTTTTACACTCTTGCAAACTCATAAACCTATATCTAATGGATAGAAATAACTTAAGAGGAATGGATGGTGAGGATGAGTTGGTCTTGTTGTGATCTGAGTGATGTGTGCTGATTGGATGAGCTAAGCTGGCTCACTTTAATTCAAACAAGGCTGTGCTGTGATTGGCTCTCCTTAGGCTCCTTTGTATCTGTCTACAGATCAGTCTAGGTGCATGGTCGTGGCTGCTCTTCCTTTACAGCAACAGCCAGCCTGTCCATGCCCCAAAGTAACCAATCAGCTCCACACACATCTTCTTCTTGATTCCCTTTGACTAGATTCAAACCTGGTGCCTCACATCCTGAATAGTGATCCAAATAGTGAATAGTCAACCTGAATAGTGACTAGTGATTCACTATTCACTTTTACACAACTTGCCCAACCTTCTCCAATCTTACTGTGGTAACTCTCCAAAGTTACTGTGGTAACTTTGGAGTTACTGTCTGACCCAAATCTTCTCTAAATGGTGTCTAAGTCCCTCCTGGACTTAACCCTATCTTTGCACACTCATCAGACCACTTCTAAAGCCTTAAGACTCTCCCAAAGCCTTAACATACAATCTCTGAAGATCTTGCCGTGTCTTTGCACAAGCACCAACTCAACTCATCACTTTTGCTTCTCCACTTCTTCTCTTCAAGTTAACACTCCCCCCTCAAGCTTGACTCTAGCTGATCCTAAGTCAAGCTTGGAACCTTGAAGAACTTCCTCATTAAAAACCTCACCAAGGAAAACCCTTTGGGACAAAACCTTGATGAGGGAAAAAGAGTAAAGTCTCCAAGGCCTAGGGATTGGCCAGTGAGTCTTTGTGCCTTACCAACAATGTAAGGGACACAAAGACTCTGGATCTCGGCCCCTTCTTGTGATGCAGGTAGATCACATCTTCTCTTGCTCATCACTCTTCATCTTGTACTCATCTCTCGGTCTGATCTCCTTCACTTCCCCTTTCACCTAACCGGCTTGCTAGATGACTAGACTGAAACCTTTAGATCATCCTCTCAAGAGTATCAAGTAATAGCTGAGCCTTGGCTGCTTCTTCTCTTAGAGTTTCCACCTTGTTCTAAAGCTTCATGGTCGGATGTCTCAGTCTGTAGTACCAAGGCTGCTCTGCTTTGGCCGCCTTGGAGATTGCTTCACCATCCTCCATCTTGCTTCACAAACCGGTCTGCTCCTCTTCTAGAATAACCGCCAAGTGCTCTCATCAAGAAGCCTTCTCAACACTCCCCCTCAAGCTTGACCATGTGGAACAAGTCAAGCTTGGAAGGAGAGCTTCTTGATTCTCTACATTTGCTCACTGCCGTCCACCTTCTTGAACCGGCACCTTTGTGATCATTTGAAGTCTTCTCAACACTCCCCCTCAAGCTTGACCATGTGGAACAAGTCAAGCTTGGGAGAGCAGCTTCATGATCACACCATCAGACCCTTGCAGCACCTTCTGAACTCGCCATCTCCATGGAATGCTTGTGGAACCTTCAGCTCCCTCTTCAGACTGCTCACACTGGAAGCCGCCTTGATAGAGTAGCTCCATCATCTTCACACAGCCGAGAGTGCTCTGAACACTCCCTTTTCTTCCCACAGCTGGATGACTCCTTTTCCATCAGTTGCTTGCCATGGTCTTCCTTCTTTGCTCACTTAACTCCCCTCCTCAAGCTTGGATAGAATGAGGGTCCAAGCTTGGAAGTGAGCAGCCGTGAGACTTCACTAACCAGTGGTACATAACCACTTCAGTAACCGCTCTCCATTGCTCATGACAATGGGCAATGCCTTCCTCTTTCTCTTGGATTGGTGAAGAACTAAGAACACTCCTTGTGCACCTGAAACACCACTCAACCTCCAGAGAAGATTAGACATAGGTGCATTGGGTCAGTCCTTGATTCCACATCAAGCTTGAACACCAATGTCTCACTAAAGCAATGCAAGATCAAACAAGACACCCAAGTTTCAAATCGTTGCAAGCTTAGCTCTCTAAGTTCTAGTATGATCCTACAGATTCATTACAAGATACTTAGGCAATTTTTGACAGCTCCTTTACTCAGCATTTAGACATGAATCTAATGCTTCAATGTAAGACAGCCATTTGACAGTATGCACTAACCTTAATCAGTTTTAATTCATGAATGCAACAATACAATTCATCACACATTCATTTATAACTTAGGCTAAGCATTACTATCATCACTTAACATCAGACAATGCATTACTTTCAATCTGTTTTCAGTTCATGAGCTTCAAACTATATCATTTCACATTTAGCAAACTCATTACTTAACAGGAGCAAGCATTTTACTCTTTAAACACTAAACAAGCCTTTAAAGCATCCTGGGACAGATTCAACTAGTTATATTTAGCAATCACATTATCCTCAGGTTTTTCAATCTATACACATCACAATACACAACTCATCTTATCATCTGCTCATCATCAAGAAGGTTTTAAAGAATCGTTTACCACAAGGAACCAGATTGGTTCCTTAACCTTTCATGAAACCGGCCATGCTTTGTTGGACTTGAGAGTGTGGATCGTCACCCACCTCCTTCACCTTCAGTTCATGTCCTCCGTCTTGTACCATCAGCTTCAAAGACCCCTCCTTTCTTCATCTCCACTAGGCGCCAAGCTCTTGACACCATCTTCTTTGGAACCGGATGTGTTCTTCTCTTGGACAAGGCGCCTTGGTACAAGGATAGCTAGGCCTTGTCCATACACCTCTGCTTCCAAGGAGAATCACCATCAGGACAGGAAGAGAACAGGATGAGGAACCATGAGAACTCGCCAAGCTTCAGTCTTCTTCTTCATAATGAGCTGAACCGGATGGAGAGAGCTTCAATGGTTTGGATTTGAGCTGAGGAGAGAGCAGTGTGTTTGCGGAAGCTTCAGCTCAGGTTCTGATGAACCTGGCTCTGATACCATATGAGATTTGAGAGCTCTGGCTGTGTATGTGTATGAGAAGCCATTAGAGGCAAAGAATAAGGTCTTGAACTAGTTGAATAAGAGGTCTGATGAAACTAGTATGAACTTGAATCAGAAACAAAGAGACTTAGAGAGATTAAGAGATTAAAGACTAAGAAAGGGGTAGATTAAGGGAATCTGATCAAGAACACACTTTTATATTTATGAAGGAGATGGGGAAAACCCCCATACTCTCTTAAGAGAGTTACAAACGCCCATGAGGTCTTTATATAGGTTTTACACTCTTGCAAACTCATAAACCTATATCTAATGGATAGAAATAACTTAAGAGGAATGGATGGTGAGGATGAGTTGGTCTTGTTGTGATCTGAGTGATGTGTGCTGATTGGATGAGCTAAGCTGGCTCACTTTAATTCAAACAAGGCTGTGCTGTGATTGGCTCTCCTTAGGCTCCTTTGTATCTGTCTACAGATCAGTCTAGGTGCATGGTCGTGGCTGCTCTTCCTTTACAGCAACAGCCAGCCTGTCCATGCCCCAAAGTAACCAATCAGCTCCACACAGCATCTTCTTGATTCCCTTTGACTAGATTCAAACCTTGGTGCCTCACATCCTGAATAGTGATCCAAATAGTGAATAGTCAACCTGAATAGTGACTAGTGATTCACTATTCACTTTTACACCAACTTGCCCAACCTTCTCCAATCTTACTGTGGTAACTCTCCAAAGTTACTGTGGTAACTTTGGAGTTACTGTCTGACCCAAATCTTCTCTAAATGGTGTCTAAGTCCCTCCTGGACTTAACCCTATCTTTGCACACTCATCAGACCACTTCTAAAGCCTTAAGACTCTCCCAAAGCCTTAACATACAATCTCTGAAGATCTTGCCGTGTCTTTGCACAAGCACCAACTCAACTCATCACTTTTGCTTCTCCACTTCTTCTCTTCAAGTTAACACTCACAAAGTGATTCATCCTGGTTTGACTGGAACGACGAAGAAGCTGTCCTATTCCGAAACTGGGAAACTGGAATCACCTGATTTGAAAGTGGGATAACTTCTTCTTGCCAACTCCTATGAGATTTATTCAACTTCCTGGTGATTCTCCACCACTTTATGTATCCAAATAAAGCTTTCACAAAGTGATTCATCCTGGTTTGATTGGAACGACGAAGAAGCTGTCTTATTCCCAAACTGGGAAACTGGAATCACCTGATTTGAAAGTGGGATAACTTCTTCTTGCCAACTCCTATGAGATTTATTCAACTTCCTGGTGATTCTCCACCACTTTATGTATCCAAATAAAGCTTCTCACAAAGAGATTCATCCTGGTTTGATTAGAACGACGAAGAAGCTGTCCTATTCCCAAACTGGGAAACTGGAATCACCTGATTTGAAAGTGGGATAACTTCTTCTTGCCAACTCCTATGAGATTTATTCAACTTCCTGGTGATTCTCCACCACTTTATTTATCCAAATAAGCTTCTCACAAAGTGATTCATCCTGGTTTGATTGGAACGACGAAAAAGCTGTCTTATTCCCAAACTGGGAAACTGGAATCACCTGATTTGAAAGTGGGATAACTTCTTCTTGCCAACTCCTATGAATTTATTCAACTTCCTGGTGATTCTCTACCCCTTTTAGGTATCCAAATCAAGCTTCTCACAAAGTGATTCATCCTGGTTTGACTGGAACGACGAAGAAGCTGTCCTATTCCAAACTGGGAAACTGGAATCACCTGATTTGAAAGTGGGATAACTTCTTCTTGCCAACTCCTATGAGATTTATTCAACTTCCTGGTGATTCTCCACCACTTTATGTATCCAAATAAAGCTTCTCACAAAGTGATTCATCCTGGTTTGATTGGAACGACGAAGAAGCTGTCCTATTCCCAAACTGGGAAACTGGAATCACCTGATTTGAAAGTGGGATAACTTCTTCTTGCCAACTCCTATGAGATTTATTCAACTTCCTGGTGATTCTCAACCACTTTATGTATCCAAATCAAGCTTCTCACAAAGTGATTCATCCTGGTTTAATTGGAACGACGAAGAAGCTGTCCTATTCCCAAACTGGGAAACTGGAATCACCTGATTTGAAAGTGGGATAACTTCTCCTTGCCAACTCCTATGAGATTTATTCAACTTCCTGGTGATTCTCCACCACTTTATGTATCCAAATCAAGCTTCTCACAAAGATATTCATCCTGGTTTGATTGGAACGACGAAGAAGCTGTCTATTCCCAAACTGGGAAACTGGAATCACCTGATTTGAAAGTGGGATAACTTCTTCTTGCCAACTCCTATGAGATTTATTCAACTTCCTGGTGATTCTCCACCACTTTATGTATCCAAATAAAGCTTCTCACAAAGAGATTCATCCTGGTTTGATTGGAACGACGAAGAAGCTGTCCTATTCCCAAACTGGGAAACTGGAATCACCTGATTTGAAAGTGGGATAACTTCTTCTTGCCAACTCCTATGAGATTTATTCAACTTCCTGGTGATTCTCCACCACTTTATGTATCCAAATAAATCTTCTCACAAAGAGATTCATCCTGGTTTGATTAGAACGACGAAGAAGCTGTCCTATTCCCAAACTGGGAAACTGGAATCACCTGATTTGAAAGTGGGATAACTTCTTCTTGCCAACTCCTATGAGATTTATTCAACTTCCTGGTGATTCTCCACCACTTTATGTATCCAAAAAGCTTCTCACAAAGTGATTCATCCTGGTTTGATTGGAACGACGAAAAAGCTGTCTTATTCCCAAACTGGGAAACTGGAATCACCTGATTTGAAAGTGGGATAACTTCTTCTTGCCAACTCCTATGAGATTTATTCAACTTCCTGGTGATTCTCCACCACTTTATGTATCCAAATCAAGCTTCTCACAAAGTGATTCATCCTGGTTTGATTGGAACGACGAAGAAGATGTGCTATTCCCAAACTGGGAAACTGGAATCACCTGATTTGAAAGTGGGATAACTTCTTCTTGCCAACTCCTATGAGATTTATTCAACTTCCTGGTGATTCTCCACCACTTTATGTATCCAAATCAAGCTTCTCACAAAGTGATTCATCCTGGTTTGATTGGAACGACGAAGAAGCTGTCCTATTCCCAAACTGGGAAACTGGAATCACCTGATTTGAAAGTGGAATAACTTCTTCTTGCCAACTCCTATGAGATTTATTCAACTTCCTGGTGATTCTCCACCACTTTATGTATCCAAATAAAGCTTCTCACAAAGAGATTCATCCTGGTTTGATTGGAACGACGAAGAAGCTGTCCTATTCCCAAACTGGGAAACTGGAATCACCTGATTTGAAAGTGGATAACTTCTTCTTCTTGCCAACTCCTATGAGATTTATTCAACTTCCTGGTGATTCTCCACCACTTTATGTATCCAAATCAAGCTTCTCACAAAGAGATTCATCCTGGTTTGATTGGAACGACGAAGAAGCTGTCCTATTCCCAAACTGGGAAACTGGAATCACCTGATTTGAAAGTGGGATAACTTCTTCTTGCCAACTCCTATGATTTATTCAACTTCCTGGTGATTCTCCACCACTTTATGTATCCAAATAAAGCTTCTCACAAAGTGATTCATCCTGGTTTGATTGGAACGACGATGAAGCTGTGCTATTCCCAAACTGGGAAACTGGAATCACCTGATTTGAAAGTGGGATAACTTCTTCATCCCAACTCCTATGAGATTTATTCAACTTCCTGGTGATTCTCCACCACTTTATGTATCCAAATAAAGCTTCTCACAAAGTGATTCATCCTGGTTTGATTGGAACGACGAAGAAGCTGTGCTATTCCCAAACTGGGAAACTGGAATCACCTGATTTGAAAGTGGAATAACTTCTTCTTGCCAACTCCTATGAGATTTATTCAACTTCCTGGTGATTCTCCACCACTTTATGTATCCAAATCAAGCTTCTCACAAAGTGATTCATCCTGGTTTGATTGGAACGACGAAGAAGCTGTCTTATTCCCAAACTGGGAAACTGGAATCACCTGATTTGAAAGTGGGATAACTTCTTCTTGCCAACTCCTATGAGATTATTCAACTTCCTGGTGATTCTCCACCACTTTATGTATCCAAATAAAGCTTCTAACAAAGAGATTCATTCTGGTTTGATTGGAACGACGAAGAAGCTGTCTTATTCCCAAACTGGGAAACTGGAATCACCTGATTTGAAAGTGGGATAACTTCTTCTTGCCAACTCCTATGAGATTTATTCAACTTCCTGGTGATTCTCCACCACTTTATGTATCCAAATAAGCTTCTCACAAAGATTCATCCTGGTTTGATTGGAACGACGAAGAAGCTGTCCTATTCCCAAACTGGGAAACTGGAATCACCTGATTTGAAAGTGGGATAACTTCTTCTTGCCAACTCCTATGAGATTTATTCAACTTCCTGGTGATTCTCCACCACTTTATGTATCCAAATCAAGCTTCTCACAAAGTGATTCATCCTGGTTTGATTGGAACGACGAAAAAGCTGTCTTATTCCCAAACTGGGAAACTGGAATCACCTGATTTGAAAGTGGGATAACTTCTTCTTGCCAACTCCTATGAATTTATTCAACTTCCTGGTGATTCTCCACCACTTTATGTATCCAAATCAAGCTTCTCACAAAGTGATTCATCCTGGTTTGATTGGAACGACGAAGAAGCTGTCCTATTCCCAAACTGGGAAACTGGAATCACCTGATTTGAAAGTGGGATAACTTCTTCTTGCCAACTCCTATGAGATTTATTCAACTTCCTGGTGATTCTCCACCACTTTATGTATCCAAATCAAGCTTCTCACAAAGTGATTCATCCTGGTTTGATTGGAACGACGAAGAAGCTGTCCTATTCCCAAACTGGGAAACTGGAATCACCTGATTTGAAAGTGGGATAACTTCTTCTTGCCAACTCCTATGAGATTTATTCAACTTCCTGGTGATTCTCCACCACTTTATGTATCCAAATCAAGCTTCTCACAAAGTGATTCATCCTGGTTTGATTGGAACGACGAAGAAGCTGTCCTATTCCCAAACTGGGAAACTGGAATCACCTGATTTGAAAGTGGGATAACTTCTTCTTGCCAACTCCTATGAGATTTATTCAACTTCCTGGTGATTCTCCACCACTTTATGTATCCAAATCAAGCTTCTCACAAAGATATTCATCCTGGTTTGATTGGAACGACGAAGAAGCTGTCTATTCCGAAACTGGGAAACTGGAATCACCTGATTTGAAAGTGGGATAACTTCTTCTTGCCAACTCCTATGAGATTTATTCAACTTCCTGGTGATTCTCCACCACTTTATGTATCCAAATCAAGCTTCTCACAAAGAGATTCATCCTGGTTTGATTGGAACGACGAAGAAGCTGTCCTATTCCCAAACTGGGAAACTGGAATCACCTGATTTGAAAGTGGGATAACTTCTTCTTGCCAACTCCTATGAGATTTATTCAACTTCCTGGTGATTCTCCACCACTTTATGTATCCAAATAAAGCTTCTCACAAAGAGATTCATCCTGGTTTGATTGGAACGACGAAGAAGCTGTCCTATTCCCAAACTGGGAAACTGGAATCACCTGATTTGAAAGTGGGATAACTTCTTCTTGCCAACTCCTATGAGATTTATTCAACTTCCTGGTGATTCTCCACCACTTTATGTATCCAAATCAAGCTTCTCACAAAGTGATTCATCCTGGTTTGATTGGAACGACGAAAAAGCTGTCTTATTCCCAAACTGGGAAACTGGAATCACCTGATTTGAAAGTGGGATAACTTCTTCTTGCCAACTCCTATGAGATTTATTCAACTTCCTGGTGATTCTCCACCACTTTATGTATCCAAATCAAGCTTCTCACAAAGTGATTCATCCTGGTTTGATTGGAACGAAGAAGCTGTGCTATTCCCAAACTGGGAAACTGGAATCACCTGATTTGAAAGTGGGATAACTTCTTCTTGCCAACTCCTATGAGATTTATTCAACTTCCTGGTGATTCTCCACCACTTTATGTATCCAATCAAGCTTCTCACAAAGTGATTCATCCTGGTTTGATTGGAACGACGAAGAAGCTGTCCTATTCCCAAACTGGGAAACTGGAATCACCTGATTTGAAAGTGGGATAACTTCTTCTTGCCAACTCCTATGAGATTTATTCAACTTCCTGGTGATTCTCCACCACTTTATGTATCCAAATCAAGCTTCTCACAAAGTGATTCATCCTGGTTTGATTGGAACGACGAAGAAGCTGTCCTATTCCCAAACTGGGAAACTGGAATCACCTGATTTGAAAGTGGGATAACTTCTTCTTGCCAACTCCTATGAGATTTATTCAACTTCCTGGTGATTCTCCACCACTTTATGTATCCAAATCAAGCTTCTCACAAAGTGATTCATCCTGGTTTGATTGGAACGACGAAGAAGCTGTCCTATTCCCAAACTGGGAAACTGGAATCACCTGATTTGAAAGTGGGATAACTTCTTCTTGCCAACTCCTATGAGATTTATTCAACTTCCTGGTGATTCTCCACCACTTTATGTATCCAAATCAAGCTTCTCACAAAGTGATTCATCCTGGTTTGATTGGAACGACGAAGAAGCTGTGCTATTCCCAAACTGGGAAACTGGAATCACCTGATTTGAAAGTGGGATAACTTCTTCATCCCAACTCCTATGAGATTTATTCAACTTCCTGGTGATTCTCCACCACTTTATGTATCCAAATCAAGCTTCTCACAAAGTGATTCATCCTGGTTTGATTGGAACGACGAAGAAGCTGTGCTATTCCCAAACTGGGAAACTGGAATCACCTGATTTGAAAGTGGGATAACTTCTTCTTGCCAACTCCTATGAGATTTATTCAACTTCCTGGTGATTCTCCACCACTTTATGTATCCAAATCAAGCTTCTCACAAAGTGATTCATCCTGGTTTGATTGGAACGACGAAGAAGCTGTCTATTCCCAAACTGGGAAACTGGAATCACCTGATTTGAAAGTGGGATAACTTCTTCTTGCCAACTCCTATGAGATTTATTCAACTTCCTGGTGATTCTCCACCACTTTATGTATCCAAATCAAGCTTCTCACAAAGTGATTCATCCTGGTTTGATTGGAACGACGAAGAAGCTGTCTTATTCCCAAACTGGGAAACTGGAATCACCTGATTTGAAAGTGGGATAACTTCTTCTTGCCAACTCCTATGAGATTTATTCAACTTCCTGGTGATTCTCCACCACTTTATGTATCCAAATCAAGCTTCTCACAAAGTGATTCATCCTGGTTTGATTGGAACGACGAAGAAGCTGTCCTATTCCCAAACTGGGAAACTGGAATCACCTGATTTGAAAGTGGGATAACTTCTTCTTGCCAACTCCTATGAGATTTATTCAACTTCCTGGTGATTCTCCACCACTTTATGTATCCAAATCAAGCTTCTCACAAAGTGATTCATCCTGGTTTGATTGGAACGACGAAAAAGCTGTCTTATTCCCAAACTGGGAAACTGGAATCACCTGATTTGAAAGTGGGATAACTTCTTCTTGCCAACTCCTATGAGATTTATTCAACTTCCTGGTGATTCTCCACCACTTTATGTATCCAAATCAAGCTTCTCACAAAGTGATTCATCCTGGTTTGATTGGAACGACGAAGAAGCTGTCCTATTCCCAAACTGGGAAACTGGAATCACCTGATTTGAAAGTGGGATAACTTCTTCTTGCCAACTCCTATGAGATTTATTCAACTTCCTGGTGATTCTCCACCACTTTATGTATCCAAATCAAGCTTCTCACAAAGTGATTCATCCTGGTTTGATTGGAACGACGAAGAAGCTGTCCTATTCCCAAACTGGGAAACTGGAATCACCTGATTTGAAAGTGGGATAACTTCTTCTTGCCAACTCCTATGAGATTTATTCAACTTCCTGGTGATTCTCCACCACTTTATGTATCCAAATCAAGCTTCTCACAAAGTGATTCATCCTGGTTTGATTGGAACGACGAAGAAGCTGTCCTATTCCAAAACTGGGAAACTGGAATCACCTGATTTGAAAGTGGGATAACATCTTCTTGCCAACTCCTATGAGATTATTCAACTTCCTGGTGATTCTCCACCACTTTATGTATCCAAATCAAGCTTCTCACAAAGTGATTCATCTTGGTTTGATTGGAACGACGAGAAGCTGTGCTATTCCCAAACTGGGAAACTGGAATCACCTGATTTGAAAGTGGGATAACTTCTTCTTGCCAACTCCTATGAGATTTATTCAACTTCCTGGTGATTCTCCACCACTTTATGTATCCAAATCAAGCTTCTCACAAAGTGATTCATCCTGGTTTGATTGGAACGACGAAGAAGCTGTCCTATTCCCAAACTGGGAAACTGGAATCACCTGATTTGAAAGTGGGATAACTTCTTCTTGCCAACTCCTATGAGATTTATTCAACTTCCTGGTGATTCTCCACCACTTTATGTATCCAAATAAAGCTTCTCACAAAGTGATTCATCCTGGTTTGATTGGAACGACGAAGAAGCTGTCCTATTCCCAAACTGGGAAACTGGAATCACCTGATTTGAAAGTGGGATAACTTCTTCTTGCCAACTCCTATGAGATTTATTCAACTTCCTGGTGATTCTCCACCACTTTATGTATCCAAATCAAGCTTCTCACAAAGTGATTCATCCTGGTTTGATTGGAACGACGAAGAAGCTGTCCTATTCCCAAACTGGGAAACTGGAATCACCTGATTTGAAAGTGGGATAACTTCTTCTTGCCAACTCCTATGAATTTATTCAACTTCCTGGTGATTCTCCACCACTTTATGTATCCAAATCAAGCTTCTCACAAAGTGATTCATCCTGGTTTGATTGGAACGACGAAGAAGCTGTGCTATTCCCAAACTGGGAAACTGGAATCACCTGATTTGAAAGTGGGATAACTTCTTCATCCCAACTCCTATGAGATTTATTCAACTTCCTGGTGATTCTCCACCACTTTATGTATCCAAATCAAGCTTCTCACAAAGTGATTCATCCTGGTTTGATTGGAACGACGAAGAAGCTGTGCTATTCCCAAACTGGGAAACTGGAATCACCTGATTTGAAAGTGGGATAACTTCTTCTTGCCAACTCCTATGAGATTTATTCAACTTCCTGGTGATTCTCCACCACTTTATGTATCCAAATCAAGCTTCTCACAAAGTGATTCATCCTGGTTTGATTGGAACGACGAAGAAGCTGTCTATTCCGAAACTGGGAAACTGGAATCACCTGATTTGAAAGTGGGATAACTTCTTCTTGCCAACTCCTATGAGATTATTCAACTTCCTGGTGATTCTCCACCACTTTATGTATCCAAATCAAGCTTCTCACAAAGAGATTCATCCTGGTTTGATTGGAACGACGAAGAAGCTGTCTATTCCCAAACTGGGAAACTGGAATCACCTGATTTGAAAGTGGGATAACTTCTTCTTGCCAACTCCTATGAGATTTATTCAACTTCCTGGTGATTCTCCACCACTTTATGTATCCAAATAAAGCTTCTCACAAAGTGATTCATCCTGGTTTGATTGGAACGACGAAGAAGCTGTCCTATTCCCAAACTGGGAAACTGGAATCACCTGATTTGAAAGTGGGATAACTTCTTCTTGCCAACTCCTATGAGATTTATTCAACTTCCTGGTGATTCTCCACCACTATGTATCCAAATCAAGCTTCTCACAAAGTGATTCATCCTGGTTTGATTGGAACGACGAAGAAGCTGTCTTATTCCCAAACTGGGAAACTGGAATCACCTGATTTGAAAGTGGGATAACTTCTTCTTGCCAACTCCTATGAGATTTATTCAACTTCCTGGTGATTCTCCACCACTTTATGTATCCAAATCAAGCTTCTCACAAAGTGATTCATCCTGGTTTGATTGGAACGACGAAGAAGCTGTCCTATTCCCAAACTGGGAAACTGGAATCACCTGATTTGAAAGTGGGATAACTTCTTCTTGCCAACTCCTATGAGATTTATTCAACTTCCTGGTGATTCTCCACCACTTTATGTATCCAAATCAAGCTTCTCACAAAGTGATTCATCCTGGTTTGATTGGAACGACGAAGAAGCTGTCCTATTCCCAAACTGGGAAACTGGAATCACCTGATTTGAAAGTGGGATAACTTCTTCTTGCCAACTCCTATGAGATTTATTCAACTTCCTGGTGATTCTCCACCACTTTATGTATCCAAATCAAGCTTCTCACAAAGTGATTCATCCTGGTTTGATTGGAACGACGAAGAAGCTGTCCTATTCCCAAACTGGGAAACTGGAATCACCTGATTTGAAAGTGGGATAACTTCTTCTTGCCAACTCCTATGAGATTTATTCAACTTCCTGGTGATTCTCCACCACTTTATGTATCCAAATCAAGCTTCTCACAAAGTGATTCATCCTGGTTTGATTGGAACGACGAAGAAGCTGTGCTATTCCCAAACTGGGAAACTGGAATCACCTGATTTGAAAGTGGGATAACTTCTTCTTGCCAACTCCTATGAGATTTATTCAACTTCCTGGTGATTCTCCACCACTTTATGTATCCAAATCAAGCTTCTCACAAAGTGATTCATCCTGGTTTGATTGGAACGACGAAGAAGCTGTCCTATTCCCAAACTGGGAAACTGGAATCACCTGATTTGAAAGTGGGATAACTTCTTCTTGCCAACTCCTATGAGATTTATTCAACTTCCTGGTGATTCTCCACCACTTTATGTATCCAAATCAAGCTTCTCACAAAGTGATTCATCCTGGTTTGATTGGAACGACGAAGAAGCTGTCCTATTCCCAAACTGGGAAACTGGAATCACCTGATTTGAAAGTGGGATAACTTCTTCTTGCCAACTCCTATGAGATTTATTCAACTTCCTGGTGATTCTCCACCACTTTATGTATCCAAATCAAGCTTCTCACAAAAAGATTCATCCTGGTTTGATTGGAACGACGAAGAAGCTGTCCTATTCCCAAACTGGGAAACTGGAATCACCTGATTTGAAAGTGGGATAACTTCTTCTTGCCAACTCCTATGAGATTTATTCAACTTCCTGGTGATTCTCCACCACTTTATGTATCCAAATCAAGCTTCTCACAAAGTGATTCATCCTGGTTTGATTGGAACGACGAAGAAGCTGTGCTATTCCCAAACTGGGAAACTGGAATCACCTGATTTGAAAGTGGGATAACTTCTTCATCCCAACTCCTATGAGATTTATTCAACTTCCTGGTGATTCTCCACCACTTTATGTATCCAAATCAAGCTTCTCACAAAGTGATTCATCCTGGTTTGATTGGAACGACGAAGAAGCTGTGCTATTCCCAAACTGGGAAACTGGAATCACCTGATTTGAAAGTGGGATAACTTCTTCTTGCCAACTCCTATGAGATTTATTCAACTTCCTGGTGATTCTCCACCACTTTATGTATCCAAATCAAGCTTCTCACAAAGTGATTCATCCTGGTTTGATTGGAACGACGAAGAAGCTGTCTTATTCCCAAACTGGGAAACTGGAATCACCTGATTTGAAAGTGGGATAACTTCTTCTTGCCAACTCCTATGAGATTTATTCAACTTCCTGGTGATTCTCCACCACTTTATGTATCCAAATCAAGCTTCTCACAAAGTGATTCATCCTGGTTTGATTGGAACGACGAAGAAGCTGTCTTATTCCCAAACTGGGAAACTGGAATCACCTGATTTGAAAGTGGGATAACTTCTTCTTGCCAACTCCTATGAGATTTATTCAACTTCCTGGTGATTCTCCACCACTTTATGTATCCAAATCAAGCTTTCACAAAGTGATTCATCCTGGTTTGATTGGAACGACGAAGAAGCTGTCCTATTCCCAAACTGGGAAACTGGAATCACCTGATTTGAAAGTGGGATAACTTCTTCTTGCCAACTCCTATGAGATTTATTCAACTTCCTGGTGATTCTCCACCACTTATGTATCCAAATCAAGCTTCTCACAAAGTGATTCATCCTGGTTTGATTGGAACGACGAAAAAGCTGTGTTATTCCCAAACTGAGAAACTGGAATCACCTGATTTGAAAGTGGGATAACTTCTTCTTGCCAACTCCTATGATTTATTCAACTTCCTGGTGATTCTCCACCACTTTAGTATCCAAATCAAGCTTCTCACAAAGTGATTCATCCTGGTTTGATTGGAACGACGAAGAAGCTGTCCTATTCCCAAACTGGGAAACTGGAATCACCTGATTTGAAAGTGGGATAACTTCTTCTTGCCAACTCCTATGAGATTTATTCAACTTCCTGGTGATTCTCCACCACTTTATGTATCCAAATCAAGCTTCTCACAAAGTGATTCATCCTGGTTTGATTGGAACGACGAAGAAGCTGTCCTATTCCCAAACTGGGAAACTGGAATCACCTGATTTGAAAGTGGGATAACTTCTTCTTCGCCAACTCCTATGAGATTTATTCAACTTCCTGGTGATTCTCCACCACTTTATGTATCCAAATCAAGCTTCTCACAAAGTGATTCATCCTGGTTTGATTGGAACGACGAGGAAGCTGTCCTATTCCCAAACTGGGAAACTGGAATCACCTGATTTGAAAGTGGGATAACTTCTTCTTGCCAACTCCTATGAGATTTATTCAACTTCCTGGTGATTCTCCACCACTTTATGTATCCAAATCAAGCTTCTCACAAAGTGATTCATCCTGGTTTGATTGGAACGACGAAGAAGCTGTCTATTCCCAAACTGGGAAACTGGAATCACCTGATTTGAAAGTGGGATAACTTCTTCTTGCCAACTCCTATGAGATTTATTCAACTTCCTGGTGATTCTCCACCACTTTATGTATCCAAATCAAGCTTCTCACAAAGAGATTCATCCTGGTTTGATTGGAACGACGAAGAAGCTGTCCTATTCCCAAACTGGGAAACTGGAATCACCTGATTTGAAAGTGGGATAACTTCTTCTTGCCAACTCCTATGAGATTTATTCAACTTCCTGGTGATTCTCCACCACTTTATGTATCCAAATCAAGCTTCTCACAAAGTGATTCATCCTGGTTTGATTGGAACGACGAAGAAGCTGTCCTATTCCCAAACTGGGAAACTGGAATCACCTGATTTGAAAGTGGGATAACTTCTTCTTGCCAACTCCTATGAGATTTATTCAACTTCCTGGTGATTCTCCACCACTTTATGTATCCAAATCAAGCTTCTCACAAAGTGATTCATCCTGGTTTGATTGGAACGACGAAGAAGCTGTCCTATTCCCAAACTGGGAAACTGGAATCACCTGATTTGAAAGTGGGATAACTTCTTCTTGCCAACTCCTATGAGATTTATTCAACTTCCTGGTGATTCTCCACCACTTTATGTATCCAAATAAAGCTTCTCACAAAGTGATTCATCCTGGTTTGATTGGAACGACGAAGAAGCTGTCCTATTCCCAAACTGGGAAACTGGAATCACCTGATTTGAAAGTGGGATAACTTCTTCTTGCCAACTCCTATGAGATTTATTCAACTTCCTGGTGATTCTCCACCACTTTATGTATCCAAATCAAGCTTCTCACAAAGATTCATCCTGGTTTGATTGAACGACGAAGAAGCTGTCCTATTCCCAAACTGGAAAACTGGAATCACCTGATTTGAAAGTGGGATAACTTCTTCTTGCCAACTCCTATGAGATTTATTCAACTTCCTGGTGATTCTCCACCACTTTATGTATCCAAATAAGCTTCTCACAAAGTGATTCATCCTGGTTTGATTGGAACGACGAAAAAGCTGTCTTATTCCCAAACTGGAAACTGGAATCACCTGATTTGAAAGTGGGATAACTTCTTCTTGCCAACTCCTATGAATTTATTCAACTTCCTGGTGATTCTCCACCACTTTAGGTATCCAAATCAAGCTTCTCACAAAGTGATTAATGAGATCCTAGGACCCTTCTCTGGATGGTTTGGATAGATCCTTGCATAAACGAATCAAAGACTCAAGTTTATCAAGGCTGTGGATCGAATGGTGACACAAGAGGCTGCGGAAAGGCTCCTTGATACTCCTAGGCTTAGATCGGATATGACACACCTTTCTAAAACCCTTGGGCGTTGGATATTACACACCAACAGACTGGATACTACACACCAGACACTCTTTTAACTCGTGAAAGCAAAGGAGAAGAGAACACAAGGTTTAAACAAAAGATAACTTAGATTAGAATGAGGGTTTGTGATACACTTAAATAGAGAGATCCTTGTACATGCACAAGGTCTCGAAAACATAAGAAACTTAAAGGAAAAGGCTCCACACGGTTTCAAAGTAATAACACAACACTTAGACTAAAACATAATATAAGATAGATGATGAAGTCGGTCCAAGATGCCTTAGGCCGAGTTGCATCCAAGATACATCAACTAGGAATGTGTAAGTGAACTTGATACCTCATTAAAAACCTTGATTAGAAAACCCAGTGGGACAAAACTAATCAAGGGAAAAGAGTATACCAAGCCACTTGCCTAGATGATGATCAGCTTGATGGTAAGATCACATGAATGGTGATGAGTGTGTCTTGGTAGCTCAAGCTTCTACCAAGACAGTCTTCTTGCTTCTTAGAGATCTTCAGTATGTTTCCAACGGCTTCTTTGAGTCTCCTTGTCATTGCACGAGTGATAGGACCTGTGGGAATGGCTAGGACAGCTTCCTCTTCAGCTAGTGTATCTTCAGTCTCTCCTTCTTCATCTTTATCAACTAGCTGGTCCATGATCATATCATCCCCTCCCACTTGAAAAGGATTTGTCCTCAAATCTGGCTCATCTGCAATAAAAGGGATCAAGTCAGTAACATTGAAGCTATTACTCACATCATACTTACCTTGCAAATCCAGTTTGTAGGCATTGTTGCTGATCTTCCTTATGACCTTAAAAGGTCCATCAATCCGCGGCATCAGCTTGGATTTCCTTTCATTGGGAAACCTCTCTTTCCTTAGGTGAATCCAGACCTGATCACCCACTTCAAAGACCATCTCACGCCTTCCTTTGTTAGCATGCTTAACATACTGTTTGGTTGTTGCCTCAATGTTGAGCCTAGCTTGCTCGTGGAGTTGTTTCACCATCTCTGCCTTCTTTTTGCCATCAATGCTGACCCTTTCACACTCAGGTAAAGGGATTAAATCCAAAGGAGAGTTGGGATTGAACCCATAAACAATCTCAAAAGGAGAAAACTTAGAAGTAGAATGCACAGCATGATTGTATGCAAATTCACAATGAGGCAAATAGTCTTCCCATGATTTCAAGTTTTTCTTTATGAATGCACGCAAGAGTGTTCCTAGAGTCCTATTAACTACTTCAGTTTGTCCATCAGTTTGTGGATGACAAGTAGTAGAAAACAAGAGTTTAGTACCTAGCTTAGACCAAAGAGTCTTCCAAAAATAACTAAGAAACTTAGTATCTCTATCAGAAACAATAGTCTTAGGCATGCCATGTATGCGCACAATCTCTTTAAAGAACAAGTTGGCAATATGCAATGCATCATCAGTTTTGTGACAAGCTATGAAATGTGCCATCTTTGAGAACCTATCCACAACCACAAAGATAGAATCCTTTCCAGTCCTAGTTCTAGGCAATCCAACAATGAAATCCATAGATATGTCATTCCAAGGATGATAAGGTATAGGGAGAGGAGTATACAAACCGTGAGACTGAACCTTAGACTTGGCTTGCTTGCAAGTTGCACATCTCTCACATAGTTTCTCCACATCTCTTTTCATCCGAGGCCAAAAGAAGTGATCCTGCAAAGTTTTAAGAGTCTTTGCAATACCAAAGTGACCCATGAGACTTCCTCCATGAGATTCCCTAACAAACAAGTCTCTCAAAGAACAGTTAGGCACACACAATCGATTATCATAGAAAAGAAAACCATCATGTCTAAAGTAGTGTCCCACAGCAAATTTCTCACAAGAGTTGTAAGCCTCTTTAAAATCAGGATCATTCTCATACATTCCTTTAATCTGCTCAAATCCTAATAGCTTAGCATCAAGAGTGTTCAAGAGAACATACCTTCTGGATAGTGCATCAGCAACTATGTTTTCCTTACCTTGTTTATACTTGATGACATAAGGAAATGTCTCAATGAACTCAACCCACCTTGCGTGTCTTTTGCTGAGTTTGTGCTGTCCTTTGAGGTATTTGAGAGACTCATGATCTGTGTGAATGACGAACTCTTTAGGCCAGAGGTAGTGTTGCCAAGTCTGCAAGGCTCTCACCAGGCATATAGTTCTTTATCATAAGTTGCATAGTTGAGGGTAGCTCCTCCAAGCTTCTCACTGAAGTATGCAATGGGTCTCTTCTCCTGCATCAATACAGCACCAATTCCAATTCCTGAAGCATCACATTCTATTTCAAAAGTTTTATTAAAATCAGGAAGTATAAGAAGAGGGGCATTAGTAAGCTTCTCTTTTAGGCATTGAAAGGCAAGTTCTTGTGCTTCTCCCCACTTGAATCCGACTTCTTTCTTGATTACTTCAGTCAAGGGAGATGCTATGGTGCTGAAGTCTTTCACAAAGCGCCTATAGAAACCAGCAAGTCCATGGAAGCTCCTCACTTCACTCACTGTCTTAGGAATTGGCCATTCTCGTATAGCTCTTACTTTCTCCGGATCAACTTTAACCCATCTGCACCCACAATAAAGCCTAAAAACCAAGTGATCCGTTCCAAAAGTACACTTCTTAAGGTTAGCAAAAAGAGATTCCTTTCTAAGCACATCAAGAACAGTTCTAAGATGTTCTATATGATCATTAAAGCTCTTACTGTATACAAGGATGTCATCAAAGTATACCACAACAAATATGCCAATGAATGATCTAAGAACATGATTCATTAATCTCATGAATGTACTAGGTGCATTGGTTAATCCAAATGGCATGACTAACCACTCATATAGACCATGTTTAGTTTTGAATGCAGTTTTCCATTCATCTCCTTCTTTCATCCTAATCTGATGGTATCCACTTTTCAAATCAATCTTAGAAAATATGCAAGAACCATGCAATTCATCAAGCATATCATCTAATCTAGGAATAGGATGGCGATACTTTACAGTGATATTGTTGATGGCTCTGCAATCAACACACATGCGCCAGCTCCCATCTTTCTTGGGCACAAGTAGCACTGGAACAGCACAAGGACTCATGCTCTCTCGGATATGCCCTTTCTCCATCAGTTCCTCCACTTGCCTTTGTAGTTCTTTGGTCTCCACCGGATTGGTTCTGTATGCTGGCCTATTGGGAAGTGTAGAACCGGGCACAAAATCAATTTGGTGCTCAATCCCTCGTACTGGTGGTAGTCCATTGGGACTATCTTCTGGAAAAACATCTTGATATTCCTGTAAAAGATTGACAAGTTCACTCGGATACTCCGGTGCAATGTTAGTAGTAGTCAAGAGGGATTCCTTATAGATAAACAAAAGAGTAGGAAGGTTAGAGCAGAGAGATCTTTTAACATCACCAGACTTGGCATAGAAGTTTAGTTGCTTTGTTGATTCAGCGGGAAGATCTATCTCTTTCTTCTTTTGTAGCTGGAGCTGATCAACCTGAACTTCCTTAGGAGTCATAGGCACAAGAACTGTCTTTCTCCTTTAAACTCAAAGGTGTGCTTGTTGGCATACCCGTCATGTATCACACGTCTATCTGATTGCCACGGCCTTCCAAGGAGAATGTGTCCAGCTTCCATAGGCAACACATCACAAAGAATCTCATCTTCATATTTACCAATGGCTAAGGGAACCATAACTGAGTAGATACTCTCATCTCGCCCTCTTCATTGAGCCATTGGAGCCTATATGGTTTAGGATGCTTCTGGATCCTCAAACCCAACTTTTTAACCATAGTCTCACTCGCGACGTTGACACAACTGCCTCCATCCACAATAAGACTACAGACCTTTCCTTGCACTAGACATCTAGTATAGAAGAGATTCTCTCTTTGCTCCATCTCTTCGGTCTTGCTTTGAAGACTCAAGGTTCTTCTAGCAACTAGCAACCTTCCAGCGACCGGGTTGGCAACATACTCCTCTTCTGAACTGTGATCTTCTTCAGCCTCTGTCTCCTCATCAGCAGATTCATATTCTCCATTGTCATGAAGGATCATCACGCGTTTGTTGGTGCACTCATTAGCGTAGTGTCCTCTTCCTTGGCACTTAAAACACTTAACATCTCTTGATCTCGTAGTAGAAGCTTCAGCTTTCCCTTTATCCTTGCTGAAAGAACTAATAGGTTTGTCCTCGTCCTTTTGATATGGCTTGCTCTCTTTCTGGTGGCTTGGTTTATCTTCCTTAGCACCTTGATACTTAGTTCCATAGTTGCCCCGAGAGTGACCCTTTCTCTTTACTTGTTGTTCTACTAGGATGGCTTTGTGTAGCATCTCCTCCATTTCCAAGTAGTGCTGCATCTCCACACTGTCTTGTATCTCACGGTTGAGTCCTCCAAGAAACCGTGCCATAGTAGTGATACAAGCCTAAGCTATCAAAGGCCGTACGTTCCCAAGCAGGAGAAGGAGCCGATCTAACACAAGGGTGATCCGGATGGACTGATCTAATCAACCAAGGGATCTGAACTGGAACTGTATGATGGGATGAAGTGCACCACACGAGAGATGGGGAGGCTCGTGATACAACACAAGGTTCCTCTAGGCCGTGGAGGTACTGGTCTCACAAGGCAAAGAGAAGGAGGCGAGTTCTAGCTTGAGAGCTCTAGGGTTTTCTTAAAAGAAAGTTGATTATTCAAAGTCTGCCCCAAAAGTGGGCTTGCGAAAACATATAAATAGGACTAAGGGAACAGGCTCCACTTAGGTCACGAAAGTACAAATAAGGAAACAAACTATAATGTAAAACATGAAATAAGGTCATGAGGCTTCTTAGCCTTGGATCGAACTTGGCACTTGGGATAAGTGTGAAGCAAGTTGTGGCCTCGTTAAAAACCTTCTCTGGAAAACCCTTTGGGACAAAACCAAGAGTAAGGGAAAAAAAGCACACACAAAGAGCTTGGCCTAGTTGCTAGATTCGTCCAAGAGACTTGCTAGGCAAGTTGATCTTCCATGGTAATGATCATCAGGTTGGTGTGGCATTGCTCCGGATGAATGGCCACATATCCTCACTTGATGCTTGTTTCTCCTTACCCGTTCTGCATCCTTTAGTTCATCTTGCTTAGCTCTTTGTCTAGTGATAGCTCTTGAATACGGTTGGTACTACTGGGCACTTCTTGGACTGTCTCTGATTTGGTTATGTTGCTGATCATGTCCTGGATATCAGGTTCAGTTAAGTCTGGTTTCCGGCTCTGGTTGAATATCCTCATCATTCCCTCCCTCTTCAAAAGGTTTTGACCTCAAAACTGTTCATCTGCAAAACAAGGAGATAGATCAGTAACATTGAAAGTAGAAGACACATTCAACTCACCTGGCAGATCAAGACGGTAGGCATTGTTGTTGATCCTCTCAACAACTTGAAATGGGCCGTCCCCTCTTGGCTTCAGCTTGGAACTTCTCTGGTTAGGAAACCTTTCTTGCCGCATGTGTAACCAAACCCACTCCCCTGGTTCAAATACAATGTCCTTGCGGCCCTTGTGGCATGTTTAGTGTACTGCTCAGTCCTCTTCTCTAAATTCTCTTGAACCTTCTGATGGAGTTCTTTGACATAAGCAGCTTTAGCTTCCCCGGTAAGACTGACAACTTCAGCTGGGGGTAATGGTTTAAGATCCAAAGGGGTTTTCGGGTTGAACCCATAGGCTGCCTCAAAGGGGGACATCTTAGTGGCTGAATGCTGAGCTCGGTTGTATGCAAATTCGATGAATGGAATACAATCAACCCAATTCTTCATGTTTTTCCCAATGGTTGCCCTAAGCAGCGTAGAGAGCGTCCTGTTGACAACTTCAGTCTGCCCATCAGTTTGGGGATGGCAAGTAGTAGAGAATAGCAACTTTGTTCCCAACTTCTTCCATAGTGTTCTCCAAAAGTGGCTGAGGAACTTGGTGTCTCGGTCAGATACAATAGTCCTTGGCACCCCATGTAAGCGCACTACCTCCTTAAAGAACAGATCAGCAGTTTTGGACGCATCATTCACCTTGGCACAAGGTATGAAGTGTGCCATTTGGAGAATCTGTCCACGACAACAAAGATTGAATCCTTGTGATGAATTTTTGGTAATCCTAGGACAAAATCCATGGAGATGTCTACCCAAGGAGCTGTAGGAATCGGCAGTGGCATGTAAAGGCCATGAGGCTGGACTCTAGACTTAGCCTTCTTGCAAGTCACACATCTGGCGCAATGAGATTCTACTGATTTCTTAAGATGCGGCCAATAGAAATGTTCCCTGACCACAGCAAGTGTCTTATCTACTCCAAAGTGACCCATGAGCCCTCCTCCGTGAGCCTCTCTAGTGATTAGATCTCTCAAGGAGCATTGAGGAATGCATAATCTCCTGCCCTTGAAAAGAAATCCCTCATGCAAGTAGAACTTTCCTTGTGGTCCTTTGGTGCAACTTGAGTAGATAGCAGCAAGATCCGGATCTTCTCCGTACAAACTTTTGATGAACTCAAATCCCAACACCTTTGCTTCCATGGTTGCAATCAAAAGCATATCTCCTGGAGAGTGCATCTGCTACAATGTTCTCCTTGCCCTTCTTATACTTGATAATGTAGGGAAATGTCTCAATAAACTCTAACCAGCGAGCATGTCTCCTCTTGAGATTGGTTTGCCCTCTTAGATGTTTAAGGTTTCATGGTCAGTGTGTACCACGAATTCTTTAGACAGCAGGTAGTGCTGCCATGTCTCCAAAGCTCTCACCAAGGCATACAACTCTTTATCATAGGTCGGATAATTAAGAGCTGCTCCACCAAGCTTCTCACTGAAGTAAGCCACGGGTTTTCCTTCTGAATAAGAACTGCCCCTATCCCAATCCCTGATGCATCACATTCTACTTCAAAGGTCTTATTGAAGTCGGGTAAGACCAGTACTGGTGCATGGGTCAGGCGATACTTCAAGGTCTGAAAGGCTTCCTGTTGAGCTTTTTCCCAAATGAACCCAATACTCTTCTTCACCACAGCAGTAAGGGTGCAGCTATACTACTGAAATCCTTGACAAACCGCCTGTAGAAGCTAGCTAGGCCATGGAAACTTCTAACTTGGCTGATGTTTGTTGGAGTGGCCACTCTTGAATGGCCTTAACCTTCTCTTCATCAACCTGTAAGCCCTGTGAACTCACAAACAAAACCTAGGAAGACAAGTTTATCAGTGCAGAATGTGCACTTCTTGAGGTTTGCATAAAGCCCTTCTTGTCGAAGTGTCTCTAGTACTTGCTCAAGATGTGTCACATGATCAAGTAAACTAGTACTGTAAATTAAAATGTCATCGAAATAAACCACACAAACTTACTGATGTATGGCCTAAGAATGTGGTTCATGAGACGCATGAAAGTACTAGGAGCATTGCTAAGTCCAAATGGCATCACCAACCATTCATATAGACCTTGCTTTGTTTTAAAAGCTGTCTTCCACTCATCTCCCTCTTCATTCTTACCTGATGGTACCCACTCTTAAGATCAATCTTGGAGAAGATGGTGGCTCCGCTTAGCTCATCTAACATGTCATCAAGCCGTGGGATGGGGTGTCTATACTTGATGGTGATGTTGTTTGATGGCTCGGCAGTCTACACAATTCTCCATGTCCCGTCCTTCTTTGGTACAAGTAAGACAGGCACAGCGCAAGGACTGAGACTCTCCCTCACGTATCCTTTGTCTAATAGGTCCTGCACTGTCTCTCCAACTCCTTAGTCTCTTCCGGGTTCACCCTATAAGCCGGTTTGTTTTTGGCAGGGCAGCTCCTGGCACAAATCTATCTGGTGCTCAATGCCTCGGAGTGGGGGTAAACCGTGCGGAATCTCCTCTGGAAACACATCTTTGAACATGTCAAGAAGCTTAGTAATCTCTGGATGAAGAGTTAACTCATCAGAACCTGCACTCAAAAGCTCCTTAAAGATCATTAGTAGCATTGTGTGTTTGGTAGTAGCAGCCTTTCTTACACAGCTAGAACGGATAAGAAAGTTTGATTTAACAGACTTTTCCTTTTCCTTAACCATTTGCAAATGAATTTCATGAACTTGTGTTGGAGTGAGAGGCGCTAAGCTTATCTTACGCTTATCATGCATGAATGTATACATATTAGTTCTACCATCATGCTTAGTTTCTCTATCCCACTGCCATGGTCTTCCTAGCAATACATGTCCAGCTTGCATAGGGACTACGTCACAAACTACTTCATCTTGATACTTACCAATGCTAAATGGAATGCTCACTTGTTCCTTAATTTTAAGCTCAACCTTATCATCTAACCACCTTAGCCTATATGGATGCGGATGCTTTGTCTTTTCTAAACCCAAGTTTTTCTACCATGTAAGCGCTAGCAGCATTGGTACAAGACCCACCATCTATAATAAGGTTACATACCTTGCCTTTGGTGCAACGGCTGTGGAATATGTTTTCTCTTTGGATTGTCTCGGCGGGTTGAACTAAGACGCTAAGCACACGTCGGATCATCAAGCTCTCTCCCACATCAGCATATTCAACTTCTCCATACTCTTCTTGAATCTCAGGTACGTCTCCTTCATCACGAGATTCATAGCCATCATCGGTGAGCAGCATAACCCCTGGTTTGGGCACTCTCTTGCCATGTGCCCTCGGCTCTACATTGAAACAGGTGATGTCTCTGGCACGTTGGGGTTGGTAGCTTTGGCTGGCTCGGTTGTTTGTCCTTCGTGGGTTCGGTGGTGCGAGGCTTAGGCCGGCTGTCTCCTTCAACCCCTTTTCCTTTGTCCACCGACTTGTTGTAGTTGCTATTGCTTGAATTCCAAGAAACTTGAGACTTGCCCTTGGAGCTCTTCTTCTTGATGTGTTGTTCAGCTTGGATAGCTAGATGGAACAGGTCTTCATGTCAGCATAAACATGTCTCTCCACCTTGCAGCTTATCCTCTCCTTAAACCATCAAGGAATTGAGCCATGGTAGCTTCCTTCCTCATCTTCATTAAGGTCCAAACGGTTTCTTAATTTCTCAAACTCTTCATAGTACTCTTCCACTGACTTGCTGCCTTGCTTGAGTGCCCGTAACTTCCTTTGCAAGTCTCTGTGAAAGTGTTGTGGCACAAACCGTTGCTTCATCGCATCTTTCATGTCTAGCCAAGAGTCTAGTTGCCTCAATCCGTTCCTTCTCCTATCGGAGCACAATCTATCCCACCAGGAAAGTGCATTGTCCGTGAGCTGAGCTACTGCCAAAGCAACTCTTTAGGACCAGGGTGTTTATAGTAGGCAAAAATGTGATCCATCCTTTTCTCCCCAGTCTAGGTAAGCTTCTGGATCAACCTTCCCCGCATAGCCGGGAGCATTCATCTTGATGTGCTCTGGCCTTGGTTATAGTTTTGTTGGCGTGGGGCTCGGTGTTGAGGTAGGAGTTCCTCTTCTTCAAACCCTTGGTGCCGGTTTTGCCTGCGTGGAGCTCGGGGTTGAGGTGCAAACCCTTCCTCCTCTTCCTTCTTCACCATAGTCATCTGGGGTCAACCCTGCTCCTCTGGTTTTGGTATTGGACTCGTGCTGCTGTCCCCGTGTCTTCATCAGTCCTGCTGGTTCCGGGTGCGTCCTCCGGGTTGTCA
>NW_026014298.1:0-8430 GCF_020379485.1 Brassica napus | reverse complement strand
TTAAAAAAAAAATTTTTTTTTAAAAGTTGGTTATTGTAAATTTTGCAATTCAAGGATATCGTTCTTCGAGTTATGAAGTTTATCTCGTAGGTAAAAGATGTTGCTATTGTGTTTTTCTTTTCTCAATCGAGATATTCAGAATTTCGATGTTGTAACGGATCAGAACTTTTTTCCACTAAAAGTTCCCTATGAATAATGAAAAAGAAACACTCTAAACATAATCATATAACCTTTTCATAGGTACACGAGAATCATACGTACCTGCGAGAATCGGCAAAAAAAAAAAGACCGCTAGTTCGTCTCTTCATGCCCGTCTTAAGAGCACCAGCGTTAATGAACCCCCTATTACGGTTCATTAATTGAATTTTTTATTATTTTTTTATTTTTATTTTAAAAATAAAAAAATAAAAAAATAAATTGACTAATAGCGGGCCGTCACGTGACGTGGGATCCGCTAAACAGTGATGATTCGGGTTCATACGGAAGAAGCATGGCGAAACATGATGATTACTGTAGCATATATTATAATTTTTTTTTTCTGGGGAAGCGTGTGAACTCCACCCCCGAACTTCCAATGCTCGTGCTCTAAAATTTCACAAGACAAAAGGTAATTTAAAAAAAAAATATTGTAATGTGGTTTCAACTAGTAAACTTTGTTGTGATCAGGTGTAGTGGTAACTGGTAAAGTAAAAAAAAATAACACAAAATAAAACAAAATACACGAACCATAAATATAACGTTCGATGTGATTCACGATAACTCCACCCATTACCAACCACATAATCATCATCATCAGTTCCATGTAATGGTAAAAAGCCTTAGAAAGTAACGGCGGTTACATATGTTCCATATATTACAGACTTTATTTGATTTTGATTTCACTTATTACATTTACTTTATTTTATGCATACGATGAGATGACATCATCAATCATCCACACATCCACTGACTCGTCGAGCTGACTCGGCTGCTCCCCCGTGGTACCACCGTCAAGCTCAAGGAAAGACTCCAAGCTCGATATCTGCTGTTTAAGATCGTAATCAAGCTCAAACCCGTAACTCCGGTTCTGAAACTGGTCACCGTTCCGAAACCCAATGCACTCGACCGGGAAACTCGGCTGAGTTAACTCGCTCTGAGAGAGTACACAGAGCTTCTTCGCCGGAGGGCTGATCGTCTGACACTGGGGGTGATGTCAGCGGAGGAGGAATAAGATCAGGGAAGTTGAGCTTGGCTTTATCGCCGCGGATACGCTTAGCAGCTACGTCATAAGCCATGGCGGCTTCCTCCGCCGTGTTGAACGTCCCGAGCCAGACTCTGGTGGGCCTTTCGTGGATCGTATCTCTGAAGCCCATTTTCCACGGACGCCTACGTATCCCTCTGTAAACGTTCTTCCTCTTCCCCCCCGTTTCTCCGTCGTCGCTGGCTCCCTCTCCTTCTCCTTCACCACCGCCTCATCTTTCAACGCCACTTCTAAAGTTTAAAAGTGCAAGATTACATATACACAGCCAAGTTCCACAATAAACTAAATAATTATTTTACAGAATCTTTTATCATCATTACTCATGCAACTTCTAGAAAATAATTCTTCCTTTTTAACTTACTAAAAATCTCTTTAACTATTCCAACTATTTAATTTTCTTAGATTTTCAAATTACTACATATTTTTTTTTGCATGATTAATTTAATATTACCTTGTTGGTTGGTGGGTTGAAGCTTGGAGGTGGGATGGAAACTCCATAAATAGTCGCCGGCGGAAGCATCGAGCTCAGACCAGAGTTCCTCCGCCGTGAGTTTCCTACCCTTGGCCTTGGTGAGGATAGGAACAAAATCGGATATGATAGCACCGCCACACATTTTCTCTGTTTCTTTTATTTCACTCTTATGCTGGGTTTCAAGAGAGAGATGAGTTTGGGTGGACGTGAAACGCATTTATAGGCGAAGATAAATGATGTATAGAGAGTACAGTATATGTTGATAAAATAAAAGATAGGAAAGCTTTTGCAGTATAAATGATGAGAAAGCTTTTACAACATGTTCCTTTTTTTTTTTCTTACACATGTTCCTTGATACACGACGGTTACAACAAATTGAATCCAGATAACGACAAAACTAGATGATTCGTTTTGATACCTGAAGAAAAACGTATGAAAATGTCATTAATTTATGATTAATCTGAATCTGGAGTGTTGCCTCCACGAGCGTCGGGTAATGAATGCTTCCTAGCCTAAATATATATTGAATCAGTACACCTCATCTTTTTTATACGTAAAATAAAACGAGTCAAAGAACATGGAGTTAGAGCGATGTACTGAGAGCACCATTAGTGGTGAGCTATCTTAGAGCAGCTCCAGAATACCTACAACAGGCTCCTAACAACAGGCTCCTAAAAAAAAGTGATTAAAAATAAATGAAAAAGGCCAAAAAACTTTAGAACCGCTGTCTTATTTGGGCTTTTTAGAGCCGCTAAGAAGCTCTTACGTGGCGGCTTGTGATTCGACCGCAAATCAAATGCTCTCTCTCTCTTCGTCGCGACAAAGTCGAATGGCTTTTGGTTTGCATTCTCGACTTCTTCGTCTTCTCACTTGAATTTCTTCGTTATATGTCGATTTTCGTCGACTATGTCGTCTCGGCGATCGTCGTCTGTCTCGTCGTCTCTCTCATCTCGAAGCTCGCGTCTCTCTCGTCGTCTCTCTCGCCGTCTGTCTCGTCTCGATTCTCGTAATCTCTGCCGTCTGTATCGTCGTCTCTCTCGTGTTGAATCTTGCCGTCTCTCTCCTCGTCTCTCTCGCCGTCTCTCTCGTCGTCTCTCTCGCCGTCTCTCTCGCCGTCTGTCTCGTCTCGATTCTTGTCGTCTCTCTCGTGTCGATTCTCGTCGTCTCTCTCGAATCTGGTCTGAAATCTCGTCTCGGTCTCCTTATCGGTAAGAAATCATCCTTTTGATTTGGTCTGAAATCTCACACTCTCTGTTCGTGATCCGCTGTTATGATGAACTTGAAGAGAAAGCAAGGATGGAGGAAGGATATAACTCAGACAAGATGGAAGAAGAAGCAAGATAAGTTCGAACCTTGTCTTTGAAAAAGAACTTTTATTAAAAGATGATAACAGTGGTGATATATTTGATAATATGAGGAAGGTGATATCTATTAGATTGGTAGTAGAGTTTTTTTTGACTGTTGAAAATATTGAATCCTTTGCATAGAAACATAGTCGGTTGTGTTTTGTTATAACAAGTGGTGATGATGAATTTAGGAAGAACTGTCTCTATTAGTCTGGAAGCAGAGTCGATTGTGTTTCACATTATCACACCAAGCTGTTCTTGTTTTTATTTTCATATCATTTTGTGTTCGGTTATCTGTGTAAATAATTGATTGATCAAGGTTTATTACTTTGTTTATATAATTCTATTTTTGTTGGTTGTGTGAGGAGTGGTGATCATCAAGAAGCGGGAGCCGACAGGAGTGGAGAGTTTCCTTTCATTCATTACGGATTCAACATGGCCAGAAGATCCATATTTCACTTCAATCAGCAAGAGGTTAGCAGACTTGTCTTTAATACTTTGTTAGAGCTTCATTAGGTTTGGAAATTAAATGGTATTGGTTAGAGCTTGATTAGGTTTGAAAATTAAATGGTATCTGTTAGTTGTGTGGATGTGATTTGCTTTTGTTGTCGTGTTTCTTTTAGTTGTAGTTTCTTTTAGTTGTAGGTATGAACATTGATTGCCATTAACACACAAAGAAAGTAACTTCAACAAAAAACTAAAATTTTAAGTTTCCTTTAAAATCTGAACAATACTCCTAAACAACAACACGTAAAACAATCAAATACTTCTCCTTTTCGACTTCCTTACAACGTTCCTATTTCTTTTGAATCCATAAACAATTTTATGGATTCATATACTCAACCTTCTAGCTTTATGGATCTCTTAAAACCATCAACAACCAAACACTCAACCTAGTGTAGATATCTCTGCGTTAAATGTCTCTTTGTTCGGTCCTTGGTCTGAAGAAGAAAACGTTGAAGCCCACACTGTGGAGGACCGTAAAGAGACAAGGAAGTGGACACCAACAGAGGATCAGGTGCTCATCAGTGCTTGGTTGAAACACCTCCAAAACCCTGTAGTTGGGAAATGGTGTGGCGCATCTACAACTAAAGATAAGGTGCAGTCAAAAAGGAGGAAGTTAGATGAACACTCTGCACAATCATCAACTTCTGTGGCTGGAGAGGATGATCAATCCAAGCGCCCTATTGGAGTTAAAGCGGCAAAGGCGAAAGGAAAAAGGGCTGTGAGCAATGCAACGAAGTTGGATTGAGAAGAAAAGGAGTTGCAGAGCATCTGGGGTATTAGACAGAAGAACTTTGCTTTGAAAGATACTCTTAACAGCAAAAAAGATACTCTTAACAAGCAAAAATTGCTTGACTCTCTAATTGCAAAGACTGAGCCATTAACTGAACTCGAACTTGCCTTAAAAACAACTTATTAAAGATATGTTGAGTCTTTAGTTGCGTCTGTATGATCTGGATTTAACAAGCAAAAATTGTTTGTGTCGAGTCGTTAGTTGTGCTTTAGTTGTCTCTGTGAGCTGTTTGTGTCGAGTTTGTAAGATAATTGCCTTATCTTAATGTAAAATAGCTGTTTAATGTTGTATATCTCTCTGTTTGTAAGATAAATGATGTTTCTTATCATGCTGGTTAATGTATAATTTGTCCATCTCTCCATATTTTTTGTTCTTATCATGCTATCTCTCTGTCAGTTTTGTTTCTTATCATGCTGTTTCTCATGTGACAGTCCAAGCCAAGACGTAAAGAGAGAGACATGTGACACAAAGAAACAAAAATGCCAAGAAAGCCAAGACGTAAAGACAAAACATGTGACACAAAGAAACAAAGATGCCAAGTCTTCTTTATAAACTTTGCCAAGCCGTGGATCAGACAACGACAAGAGCATGTGACACAAGAAAACAAGTCACACAAAGAAACAAGTCTTCTTTATAAACTTTGCCAATTCTTTAAAGTGTATAATAACAAGTCTTCTTCTCTCATACCATATCACAAGAAACTTTTCCAAATCTCTTCCGAAACACAAACCTCTCTTACAATATCACTACAAACAAGTCTTCTTCTCTCTTACCATATCAATACAACACTTACCTTTTCTTCTAAATGGCTTCTTCTTCTAATAATTTGAAGACATGATGGACGAGAGATTCGACGAAATTTTCGATCAACGATTCAAAAATCTACTTATTCATAAAGAAGCTCAACAAGAAGTGTCAAGGTCAAAAAAAAAAACGAGCCTACATTGAAAGACAACGAGAACAAAGACACATTCAGTTATGGAACAATTATTTTAGTGAAGATGCAACATATCCGTCTCACATGTTTCGTTGCCATTTTCGAATGAACAAGCCCTGTTCATGTGTATTGTTGATCGACTCTCCGCTGAAATCCCATACTTTCAACAAAGAAGAGATGCTACTGGAAGGTTCGGTCACTCTCCGTTACAAAAGGCAACGGCAGCTATCCGTATGATGGCGTATGGTTGCCCAGCTGATGCTGTCGACGAATACCTCTGACTTTGTGAGACCACCGCGCTTTTATGCTTGGAACATTTTGTTCAAAGAATCATAAATATATTTGGAGACGAGTATCTAAGAAGACCCACGCCAGAAGATCTTCAACGACTAGTCGATATTGGAGAGATACGCGGATTTCCCGGGATGATAGGAAGCATTGATTGTATGCATTGGGAGTGGAAGAATTATCCGACGCGCATGGAAAGGTCAATATACACGTGGATCAGGAAAGCCAACCATTGTTTTAGAGGCTGTAGCTTCACAAGATCTATGGATATGGCACGCGTTTTTCGGACCACCAGGTACATTAAACGATATCAATATTCTTGATCGATCACCGGTTTTTAATGATATATTACAAGGTCGAGCTCCAAAAGTTAACTACATAGTCAACGGAAACGAGAGTACCATTTGGCTTACTATCTCACAGATGATATTTATCCAAAATGGGCTACTTTTGTCCAATCTATCCATTTCCGCAAGGTCCAAAAACATCCTTATTCGCTACACATCAAGAAGCTGCCGCATAGCTTCCTGCTTCGATCTTCCCCATCAGCGTACGTAAAGATGTCGAGCGTGCTTTTGGGGTCTTGCAAGCTCGATTTTCCATAGTAAAAAATCCAGCTCTTTTGTGGGATAAAATAAAAATTGGCAAGATAATGAGAGCATGTATCATTCTACATAATATGATCGTAGAAGACGAACGAGATGGGTACACTCAGTTTGATGTATCAGTTTTCGCACAACCGGAATCAAACTGAAGTTCCCAAGTGGATTTCACGTATTCGACAGATATGCCTTCAAATCTCGGCAATATGATGAGCATTCGGAATCGAGTTCGTGATAGAACAATACATCACCAGTTTGAAAGCTGATTTGGTTGAGCATATTTGGCAAAAAATTTGGAACAAATCAAGATTTTAACTAATCGGGGCTTTTTTCGTTTACGATTTGTATTTGTATTTTTCATATGTTTTATGTAATTTTTATTAAAAATTTTATGTATGCTTTTATTTTAAATCATTCTAATTAAAAAAAAAAAATTTTTAAAAAAAATTAAGAACTCCTATGGGGTCTCCCATTGGAAGAAGCAAAAATTAATTCTAATAACCAAGGTTCTTAACTTATCAAATCACCTTAAAACCAACTAATTTAATCATTAGAGCCCATTAGAGGTTCTAATGGATGGAGTTGGTCTTACATTCTCTTACCATTACCAATGAAGAAAATAATTGAAAAGAAAGAGAGGGAGAGAGAATACTTCATGAAAAAAAACTTTTTATAAATTGGAGAATCAATTCTACATGTGACATTTATTTAGTGTGTCTAACACTTATAAAAAGCTAAAAAAAATAACTTTGTTTTGTCTTTTGTGAGAAACTTAACGAGTTTCTACCATTAATGTTGCTCTTGAGGGTTTGTATAATTTATCAGTTGAGCTACAAAGAAATTTTATTTAGTTGAAATACTTTTGTGTCAAGTTAATTTTCTTTTTTTGGAAATAGTATATGTAGCTGTTTATGGGATTTTGTTAATCTAAATACTATTGAAATTCGATTATATAAAAACTTCTGTAGTTGTACACAAACTTAAAAAAAATAGTTGTATTCAAACTAAGCTAAAAAGATAGTTGTGAAAATCAAAAAGGAATCTCAGATAAGATGATGACTGAATGATCTTATTAGAATAGAGGGTTACACAATATATAGTAGTTACACGGAGTTTTTTACATCATATAATATTGATATTTTATATTTTCTACACGCCCCGCATGAGGAGCTGGAAACCGGAACAAGCATCATGGAGCCGAGGCAAGCCTTTTAATCGGCTATGGTCGTGTGTAAGACAGGAGAAGTACGAACTAAGTTCAGGAAAATGACAAACTCATTAAATGCATCTACTCTACACATGCTGGAACACCGTGAAGACGGCGCATAATTGTCTGGCTCCAACATTCACTAAATATCCTGTGAGCGGGGCTGGATCAGAGCACTCTAGCATATGGAAGAGTGTTAGCAACAAAACAGCAGATTTCAACCTCCGGGAGAACACTTCGCCTTAGTAATTTGGCGTTAAGGGAATTTCTAAATGTTGCGTTCGTAGACAATCATGTGGACACCAGCACAGATTCCCAGAAACCTCTTCGCTGAGAGCTCAGTTCTCGCAGAGTTCTCTATGCGGTGACGTCTTCTCCTCAGCTTTGGTCCTTCAGTCCTGCGTCAACAACGATTCCTTTGCTTGCGACTGAGACCCTTGTGTATCAATCTAAAGGTCTTTTACAGCTTGCAGAAGATTCCTACTCAAGTAATGCACCTTTTTCTTCTCACGGGGAGCCGACACAAGATTTTCCAGGTTGGACGGATTTGAATATCGAGAGCATTCGGCTAGCTGTCGTGTGTAAAAAAGACATGTGAAACCCGTGATGCATAAGTGCAACCTGGCCTGAACATTATCTCGTATGAAAATGATAAACAATGGACACACTTGTTCATACGTGTGTGGAACACCGGAATTTGGCGCCAATAAGGTAGGGTGGCTCCAACATTACATTCACAATAAATCACCGGAGTGTGCGGGAGTTTGTATTACGTACTCAGAAGTAAAGGGAGAGCATACCCATCGAAATTTTCGCAGGGGCTGTGTTAGCAAACACAACGATACTTGAGCCTCCATCGTGAGAGCGAGTGAGGTGAATGGGAACCATTTTTTTGTCGGCAGACCAGGGGAGATGTGAGGGGATCATCTGAATGGTAGAGCGAAACAAGATTATAAAAATGTATGCGTTCGTTGAGAGTAATTGTGGATCACCAGCCAATCCGCGTCAGAAAACGGCATGATGAAGAGTGAGAGCTGGAAT
>NW_026014297.1:0-47849 GCF_020379485.1 Brassica napus | reverse complement strand
TACGATCAGCTCGACGCTGCTTGTCTCCCACCAAGGGAACGTAAGAACTCCGTACCCTCTGCTTGGTTTCCTGTGAACAGCATAAGGATGGCATAAAGATAGGTCCCACTGTCAATAGAGACCTTCGGCAGCTTCTTAAGGTGAAAAAGTCCCATTGCGGTGCTTTCCTGGACAAGTAGAGCTTGATCCCTTCAATGTAGTGTGAAACCGGATTTCCACTCTGAGACATATTTCCATAAGATTGTGGTAGGCTTCATACGTGACCAGAGGGTTCATCGCTTGTGGTCGCAAGTTAGGCGTTTAAAGACACGATCATCTTGAACAGCTGATGAGATTCTTCTTGAAACAGTTAGGCAATTGCGGATAGATTGGCGGGATGAGGAGGCAACTCGTGAGAGTATTTCCCCAAGCAAGTCTGGGTAATGATTCTAAGAGAGAGAGAGGTTGTTGGGATTTTCCATGGTTGTTAAATGAGAGGGCTAGGTTATTTATTTTCTTGGGTGCGGCTTGCAGTTTTATACTGTAATACTGTATTGAATGGGTCCGGAAGGAAATATTGAAGATTCCGGCTTGCCCTTTTTATGAAGATTTGACGGTTCTGTTATGGAATGAGCTGAGGGATTTGCTTAAAGTTTGTGACGTGTTCCGCAAGATATTCTGATAATGTTGGTTGTTTTTGTCTCTGATTTTAGTATGATTGATTATATATTCCTTTATCTGCACACGGGTTTAATGAGGGAGGATTCGAATATTGTGAGTATATTTTTATTCAAAAAGTGTGTATTGTTGTAATTTTTTAATAATTCCAAGTTGCACAGACTATTGTTTTTTGGAGTTAGACTTCACTCGTTAGCCCGTAGTAAATTGTTATTTAACGTTTGTGTGAACGCTATTCGGAATTGTTAAAGAGCTGGAGTTTTTTTTCATTCATGGTTTTATTTTATATAGTTACTAGGATCGGTCCGCCCGTATGGGTTGTAAATTATAAATAAACTTGAAACTAAAATTATAAGTATAATAAACCTTGGTTGTTCATAGGTTTCATGTTTTATTGTTGTCGGAGGGAGGCGTGCTTGGGAGTTAATGGTTTGTTTGAGTTTTGTTATATGTTGTTAAGTAATACGTAGATACATGAAATTTAATATTATTGGGAGTATGGACAAAGGAGTAACAAAGGAACATATACTATGATTTTTTAATCTTCTCCGTATAAAAATAATGTAATTCTAATTGTTTCGTTGGAATGAATTGGTTAATGACATATTATCTATCTATATTATGTGTGTATGGGTTTTTATACCTATATATTACTACTATTTGAGTATTTTCATTTAAAGGTATTGAAGCATATAAACCCAAATCAGAGGATAGAGAATAAACGTTAGGTTGTGACGTTCCGTAGACGATGTTTTGAGTAAGTGTAATAAGGTAACCAACTCACTGACCGCATGGCCTGATAATAAACTGTTTTTAAATTTTTAAAATAAGATTGGGATGGCAGAAGAACTGTCCACTTCGATGCCTACGATGTGATCCGTTCACTTAGAGAATTGAGTCGTCCCAATATGCAATGTAAATTACGATAGTTAGTCAATGCAAACAGAATCGGGTATATTAAAAATGTGTAAAGTATTGTGTAGCGCTAACCTCGGTCATCCGGACGTCCTTAAAGATTTCTTTCTATACAATATTAGTAACTCCATCTTCACCGTCCATATCGGAAGTCTCGTCTAAAATCTTAAGCCCATTCGGAGTTGTTACTCGAGACATGGCAACGTACAACTGCCCATGAGTAAAAACAGGGCGAGGAAGATATAAAGCAACTTGGTTCAGGCTTTGGCCCTGGCCCTTGTTGATTGTCATGGCATAGCACAGTCTGATCGGGAATTGTCTTCGATTAAAGGTGAAGGGATGCATGGTATCAGTGGGACTAAGTCGTATTCTAGGGATCAAAACTTCTTCTCTGACATCTGTCCCAGTCATGATTCTCGCCTTAACAACCCTGTTACCTGGGCGAGTAACCACCATTCTTGTACCATTGCACAAACCTTGATCCTGGTTAAGATTGCGCAGCATCATCACCGGAGCACCAACTTTGAGGCACAATCTGTGGTTAGGCAGGCCCGAAAACTCTAGTGAATTGAGGTACTCTGGCGGGTAGTGGGTGGTCCAATCATCGTCTGGCGTAGCTTCTAGCTCAACAGAATCAGAACTCAAATACTCTCTAGCCTGTGATGGGATCTTGGAGAGGAGATAGGCGTTCACCTCATGTACGGTATATTGGTAGGTGTCAGCACGGCTCTCTCTTTTAGGTAATCCTTATCCCGGTAGTTATGGAGAAAGTTCGGATAAGCAGAATGCGCCAAAGCTTCGTGTGGTGGCTCAGAGCGAGAGATCAAGAACTTTTGTCCACAATAATCTGATTCCCTTCCTCGTGTTTTGGTTTATTCGACGTCAAAGCGTCAGCTTCCCCATCTCCGACTTGTAGTATCCATTTTGCGAAGTCCTTGTCCTCTTGCCGCAGCCGCATGTTGATAGATAAGGTGAATACGCGTGCCATTTTCCATAGATATGATTTGCTAATGGATGCGAGAACAGTGTCTGGCCTTTTTCCATGTGGAATAAATGGCAAAATCTGCCGGAAATCCCCGCCGAGAAGCACCGTCTTGCCACCAAAGGGCTGTGTGCCAGCTTCTGGATTCTCATGCGATAACAAATCTCTGAAGGAACGATCCAGGGTTTCAAAAGCGTGTCGGTGTGCCATCGGAGCTTCGTCCCATATTATTAGGTCCGCCTTAGATATCAATGCGGCTAAACTTGACCCTTTGTGAATTTCACACATTGAACGATCATCTAGATTCAGAGGTAATTTCAACCGAGAGTGCGCTGTCCTTCCTCCTGGGAGCAGCAGTGCTGCGATGCCAGATGTAGCAACCGGTATAACTACTTTGCCAACTGACCTAAGCCTTGCGATAATAGTTCTGTATAGGTATGTCTTTCCTGTGCCTCCTGCACCTGAGACAAAAATTAATTGTCCCAACCGTTCGTCTACTGACTTCAGAACAGCATCATATACTTTCTGCTGATCAATATTCATCGCCGAAAACAATACTCTATGTGTCTCCTTCTCCTTTTCAACGTCATACATCAGTTCCTGCCGCAAAACTTGGTTGTTTATCTCTGATAGTATTGAATTCTTGGCTGAGGCATATCAACATAGTCTGCTAGAGACTGGTTATGCTCTTTTAAGTGTTTTTCACCTCGAGCAGTGTATACTGCTTTAACTGCTCATCTTGTAATTCGAGACCTGGAAATCGAAACTCCTTTCGTTTCATGTACAGTATGTCCTATGCTAGAAACATCCAAGTATGCTCCCAAAGCTTGAGTGGGTCTACGACTTGACAATAAACCAAGATAAGCACAAACAGCCTTCTCAGCTGCCGACCGATTGCCCATGAAGATGGCTCCTCTATTGCTTCATGCCACTCTTTATCATCATCAAGTAATCCTCGTGCATAGCACGCTTCTTTGAATTTCTTATACACCACATCCCCTACTGTGTATAACACGTCATACCCTCTAGGACCTCTAACAACATTTAGCAACATCCTTAAGAAGTATCTATCACCAGACGCTGGACTGACATACACGACTCTCCCAATAGCTTCCCCTTGCAGTCTTGGTGTCCATATCCTGTCGCTTGAATGGTAGACAAACCTTGAAGGAAATTCAACATATGTCAGCTCCCTAGCTTCTTCATACGTGTCGCATGCCTCAAAGAACGCTGTTAACATTGACTTATCAATTTTTCTCGGTAGACCACCTTTGATAAGTCAGCAGTTTCGTCAAACACCATCACATGCTGACCTGGTAGATGTACGGGAAGCTTCACAACATTGGGCTGGTTATAGTGTATAGGAAAAGCGAACAATCTCCATGAACCTTCGCAAGCTGATATGTACCGACACTAGAGAAAGTTGTTGATCTCGTTAGTCGTGTCCGGCTCATTCTTGTGTATAAGGACAGTTGCTCTATCAACGCCTTTCGTTATGTATTTGAAAATATATTTTATTGCGCTGGTTCTGCAACACCATTCAAAGTTGATGTGGGCTTGGTATTTTTTCAGCAGGCTAAGATTATGAGGCACAACGAAACGATTATCCAGCTCGATATCGCCCTTGACTACAAAATCTCCAGTACCAGCTCTCCTTCTATAAACAACAAATCCATATTTTTCAATTCTTGTTTGATCCGAAGAAGGTTTAGGAAAACTCTTAGTACACTCTCCTTTTTCCATGCATGGCGACTTGGGTCGCATTTTACCACACGGGCCATGAATCATATGCCGCTCTACCAGTTCAAACCCCTCTTTATCAACTTCTCTATCGGGAAACTCAGCTGAGATATATTCATCAATCATCGAAGCGGTTACTTCCTTCTTTATTCCTTTCAACCATAGTAATATATGGACATGGGGCAGACCTCGTTTCTGAAACTCAATGGTGTAGACAGCTACAATAATGATGAAAGAGATATATTAGATGATAACATAGATCGAAAATCATTCCAATATCATTAATTACTATCAAAATATGTAGCCAAAGATATAACAAAGTTAACAACCCGTAGACGGGAAAAATTTATCGAATTCTATATGCATCTAAATATCGAGGTTTGGGGAAAATTAGCAATAGAGATGAAGTTGCCTGACATTCGAATTTTACTCCTATTATTTTCCATCAAATATATTAATAGTGTGATGAATAAAATATATTATTGTAGATTTCCATTGGAATTGTGTTTGAGTGATTCAAACTTTTCAAACCGAATTATATGTATTTAATTTAGCATCTTAGTATTTTATAGTTTTGATATTTTCTTATATTTTCTGTTAATTTTTTGAGAAATTGTATTATTTTGACTATTATTTCCGCTTTATGTTGTGGTCTTAAACTTTATGGTTATACAAATCTAAAATGTTTGTTGAATTATATTTATATATATATCTATATATATACATAGCTCCGTGATGTCTCAGCACTCAAACTAACTTTTGGAATCCTTAGTATTTTATAATATAGTAAATTGTATTATTTTAAAACTTACTTTGAATAATGCAAATGTGAGTTGAATCATAATAAAATAATAACATTCTTTTATGGGTGGGTAACATAATGAAAAATAATATTAGATAATAAGATTTTTACCTGTGTCTAGCTTAGGGAAGAATTTTCCCTTTTTGAAGTCTGCCATCATCTCATCAAGCTTTATTTTGAAGATTCGACATTCAAGGTCAGGTCGGCTATTAGCGGAATCACCTCCATACGCATCAAGATGATTACTGAGTTCCACCAATTAGGGTTCGCGGTGACGGTGATAAAGAGATGAGGATTCCCATACCAACGGCATATAGCCATTGCGTCCTGATACTTTTCAGACATGTACCGGGGTCCGGCGGTGAAGGATGAAGGGAGGATGATCTTCTTACCAATTTGTGTAGCATCCACATCGCCGGTTTCAACGGCGTCACATACATTGTTATACAGGTCTGTTCGCTGTTTTTTCTGATTTAGACTAATAAATCGCAGACGCTCCGTCTCTACAGCCACGTACGCGTCAACAATGTACTGGTGCAGCAATCATCCACCCTTAATAATTGTCATTCCTTCTGAAGGCCTAGTTTGTAGCTGGTAAGCATAGAACTCTCGCATCGTCATGTATTCTCTTCTCACAGTGGATGCTTCAGGCCCCTCATATGGCAGTCGCTCATGGTAACCCGTTTCTCCTTATGGAAACAATGATGGATACTGAAGACTCATCAGTAACAGGTGTAGATCACCTATTCTTTGTAGCGCAGATGATTTGAGCTCAACCACAATATCTCTTCCTACCGAGGTCGCAGACAAATCACCAATTATTAGTCCACCAATCTCACTCGCTGTAGGAAGATCATATTGACGACCTCTATTTGGTTGGCTGACCAATGTGATACTGAATTCAATTTCCCCGGTCGCTCGAAAACGGTCGCGTGCGTGCCTGAAAGTCTTGGCTAGGTGGTTACTAATATCTAGCATCTCAATCAACTGGACGATGACTGTATCCTCCACTGCCAGCGGAGATGAACCTTTTGTAAGAGACTTCTTTCGGTTTTCTAGCTCATTATCAGCAGGGTCGTGCCTGGCTTTTTTGGGCCCTTCAATTATTTATCATGGAAAAGCATTAAAATTTATGGGGCAAAGAATTGAACCCCCAACCCTTTGTAGGAAATAAATGGACAAAGACAAATAGAACTAACCACATTTTGTTAAAAAAATTGACCCTTAAAATACTTATACACATCAGGGTCCCAAGCATGTGCTTGATCAGCCTATAGTCAGGCACAGCCCTGATTATCAGTGTCGAAAATATAGAGCTGCAAATACTCGGGATCGTTACCATCGTCAGGTAGCATAGAACCAATTCTATGAATGATCTGGCCATGAACCCGAAACGTAAAAGGTCCAGGAGTTCCAGTAACGCTATGATCGACTTGTGCACCCATGGATGTGAAAGCAAGCAAACTGTTTCCAACTCTGATGTGGGGTCTGAATTTAGGCGACTCTAGGAGCTCTAGCAATGGAGATGGTGGTTCTCGGACCGGTGGAAGCCTCACTCGACCTCTCTGGCAACATAGACTAAACTGTTTTGCATCTCTGTTCGTCTGTACACCAGTTGCTTCTGCATTCCATAGTAATGCTCTACACGATGGACATGATGGACTATATCCCATTTGTCACATGGCTTGTGGCCTTTTGTACCTTGAATCAAAATGAAACATAGTCAAGTTATGTCTATGTGCTACGACCATATTATCAAACGATTCCGGAGTTTACTCAGCATACGTCTAAGTCTTGAGCCGCTTGATGTAGACGCCGCGCGTCTAGTTACTGAGCTGTTTGATGAAGACGCTGTAGGACAATGTCAGCGCAAGAATATCTGTAACTATATTTGGTTTAACTTGCTATTAGCTAGGCATGTCCAAATAATTACCAGATGCGGACGCCGACGCCGTCAACCTAGCTGTTTTTTCCTATCTACGTATTGATAGCCGAAGTTGTCTGGCGATCCGAGATGATACTGCATAAGGAGTGTCGGGGGGATGAGCGTCGCTTGAAACAGATGCTGGTGTTGGAGAAGCTGTTCGCGTTGATTAGGCTTGTTAGAAATATATATATATATTAAAGAAACTTTGGATCACTATCTGTACCTGAGATGATCATTGGTCTGCCAACTCTGCGTTTCTTCATGGGTTGCGTGTTAGCTACGGAAAGTCCGATCTTTAAGTTAATACAGGTGAATGATGATAACATGATCTACTGCTGGTCACACTAAATAGTTACTAACCAATTGAAGGCGATTGAGTCCGTTTTGATGACTGAATAACCATTCGTGCACGTCGGGATAAACGCGATTCGATTGCCGTTTGATCACCTGATGAAGAGTATACAGGGGCAATGTTATAAATCGTGACAACACGTACCCAATTTCATCGGTTAAAACCGTAAGTTCGTTGTGTGTACCAGTACTTGAGACTCCCATGTTCACGCGGTCGTATGCTGTTCCTCTGTACGCACCCAAGCTTCTTTCATTGTTACTTGGCTCACCCGCACCAGGATCTAAATCTCTTTTACGTGTTTTATTCACCATTACTTTGATAGTTTCACACAGGTCTTAGGGTAATCGGGTTTTGGCTAAAATGGTTCTGAACACTATTGATCATCGATATGCATCTCATCGACCGTTACCAAATAATTAGTTCAGAAATATGTGTAGTCAATTATTTTCCATATTTGGCTGCGTGACTAAATGCGGTTGCAGCTATTAATTTATTAAAAACAAATTTACCACAAATTACGTTACCTCACACCGGAACAAATAGAATATCTGATACTCAACCTGGGAAACAATATATACTGTATATTTTTTTGTGGAAAATCATTTTAAAATATTTATGATGTTTAGTTGTGCCACTATTTATCATATTATGCATATGTTATACGCTCGCTATAATCTGGAAACTCATCTTGATCAATTGTTTGTGGGCCAGGTGGGCCTACCGTTTAATTGGATCAGTTTGGGCCTTTTTGGACACAATGGAGCTGGAATTTTCCGAAACGAATATGGTGATAAAATAAAGATTGGAAATGCTTGATAATATCTTCATGCTGAATTCACTTGGATCCATGGAATGACGTGGGAAGATGTAGATGAGTGCGTTTGTGTTTGATTAGAGTTGTAGTCGCAATTGCATTGCATGCTAATTTGTAGTGTGTAGGGAATGACAATACGTATTTACGTGGGTCTGACGCAACCGAAGTTATATACATGCAGCTGCAATTATCAGTTCGAGTTACCCGGTTTGGATCTGGATATCTATAGATTAATATATTAATTATGTAGGTTTTTTTATTTTAATTTTTTTCTAAATTTATTTTTTATGGAAATATTCAATTTACCAGAGTAAGTTGAGTGTCGTTGTTTTCTTTATTGGATAATTAACATTGTTTTTTTTTGAGTTTTCATTAAATAAAACATAAATCTGAAATTATTGAGCATAAACTCAACATAACAGGAAATATAAAAAAAAACTGATAGAAAATTCCATATAATAGCTTAAATGGAAAATTTAAAAAGAACATGAAAACATGAATATGGTCCAACCGCCTTCATCGTGTACTGATAAACTCCTCAAGCAGCTACAACCGCTGGGTTGAGCCCTAAGTCCATCTCAAAAAACTCTGTCATGATGTAGGCGTGGTAACATTTGAAGCAGACTGTGTTGACCTCTGGTGGATGGCAATTGAGTTCTGGTTCCATGCTTATGACGGAGTCCATGTACACGTCTTTCATTTCCACGGTAAGATGACTCAAGGATGCCTGGACGTTCTCCCAGCTCGTCTCAACGGAGTCAAGACCAATAGCATCAGTCAGCTTTGAAAGTATCTTCTTCCCCTTGTTGATCATACCCGTGGCCATGAGAAGAACACCGTAAAGATACTTGGCCAGTATAAAAGAAACCATAATCTAAACCGGAATGTTGAACACGACAATATTAATTTTATACCAGACTAACCAAACTTCAAATTTGATACGTAACCAACGTCAGAAAATTATAATTTTACTTTTAAACACGTATAATGTAAAAGCTTACTCTATAGATACGTAACTAACGTCAGAAAACTCTATTTATATTTTTAAACACATATATAATGTAAAAGCTTACTATATAGATACGTAACTAACGACAAAAAATCCTATTTTATTTTTAAACACATATAATGTAACATAATAGACTTACCGGAATGATAACACCTCATAATCAAGAATTAACCGGAATGCAATAAAGTTAAAATTAAAGCGCCCATATAATGGGGATTATCCAACATAGAAACATCCAAATATGCGAAACCAAATAAAGATGCCTAAGCATTATGTGAACGATAGTCTGAACATTATTGATCGTTGATAAATCTCAACCAGCACGTGCCTTCTTCACCATCTTTGACGATACTGCGTCAGTCTTCTTACGCGCCTTACTGGTTCCACCTTGGTCATCAGCAGCAGGTGATGGCTTGATGTTCGGGTTGTCAGCATTATCATCATCGTCATCATCATCTCCCTGTACATTGATTTTATAATACAAACACGTATATGCAATCAGCAAGCAGCTAGTTTAACAACACGATACACATGTAACTTACATTGTTCCCCACGCCATCTACTGGCAGACGACCATGATCCTCAGCAATACGTGTTATGGTGAATGTCTTGTGATGCTCGGTGAAGTTGAACGCAGTGACCCTCACTTGGAAAGTGTACGTTTTTCCTTCCATGTCTGCAATGAACGGAGGTAACCTAGTGTCCTCAGGGTTCACACCGTCTTCAGCCTTTTGACAGGAAATAAGATGGTAAGTAAGAATGCTTTCAACGTTTGACATCACGAATGTAAAAAGTTATGATTAATACCAGCATCTGTGCAGCTTCACTTGCTTGGATACTATGCAGCTTCGTTAATACACCATCGAACCATACGAATGTTCCTTCTGCAGTATCATCAGATATTGCCATCTCCACACGATAGCTATATGAAGATAATAAAGGCGATGTCAGGTTCCCATCAGATGTATAAATCCTCATATATAAAGATTGCGCTACTTACAGAAGGGCCCCAACAGCATGTGAATTATTGCATACTCCACACGTGAATGCAGACTCAGTCCGCTGTAATTTCTTACTGCATTTGGAGCAAGCAACATAACACCACCCCTTATACGTGTCAACACGGACAACCTTCCCGGTGCACAGAAAATCAATCTCCTGCATCATATAAGTAAGACTCACGTGCAAAGCAAACACTAACATTACAAATCAAAAGTACAAAACAAACCCAAGAGCTAGTATACCTGAGATTCAGCAGTAACGATGAAACTGCTGAGGTCAGCAATTGTCATAGTCTTCACCTTCGCATACGACCTTAGCAGCGGAGCGGCCGACGGCAAACCGGTATCTCTGGCGATCAACCTATGCAGCATATAATGATAAGGCAAAGAACAACCGAATGCACAAACACACGGTTAATAAACGACAAACATACTTGTAAAATCGAGCATCCCCTGCTCTAGTCTTCTTATCAAAATACACGTGTGTTCCCGACGTAGCGTTAAGAAACAGACGACCTACGTAGATTAATAAATTTGTCAAGACTAAAGTGCTATGACTTTAAATGAGACCACACAATTCAATACCTCTGACAATCTTGGGATTTATGCTAGTGACGACCATGACCTTTGGATCAAACCTCATAGCCTCAAGCTGTTTATGGAAAGCAACAGCCTGAGAGTCAAAGAAGCTTAAAGTGACAGTCTCATCACTGCACATATCAGAAAATTAATTGTCATCAAAAAAATCCATATAATACGTTCGGAATTAATATATGGACAACATATATAGCAAAGACACAATGACAGTTACCTATCCAGCTTCAGAGTCACAATAACACGATTCTTCTCCTCCGGAGGATCGCAAACCGTGCTCTTCACACTCAATATCTCACCTATGATGTCTACATCAAGTTCGAAGCCGGTATTATTTTCTTATAAAGTCAGACTGATCATAACTCTATATACTCAGAGCATCAACAACATATAAGGACGTTTCAGTTGTGATCAACATACCTGGTAGCTGAGTATTTGTATTGGCAAGACCAATCAGCTCCGATTGGTTATGGAACCGGAATGCTTCCTCTGGCAAGAGGGAGACAGGTTCGGTCAACTTTTGGAATGAGGTGGACTCGTTGAACCGGATCATCAAAGACGAATCAGTGAACCAAAAATTCTGCGCGCATCTGGAGACTTCAAAACCGGACACGGAAAACATTGTCCCGGCATGGAGCATTTCCCGGAACTGTGGGAGACGGCCAGCACTGATCGTGACTTGCATCATAGTCGACTGAAATGCAGTAAAGAATATGTCAGTGTTATAACGGTATAAACCCAAACGGATCATCAGTACTATAAATAACAGGAACCAAAACCTAAATAATAAACAGCAAGATCAATGCCAAATCAAATCAATAATAATAATCACGTTATGGCTCATATATAATATTAGATCAGATCAGTAAGACTCGTATATTTCTAGAACAAAGAACATATGGGAAAATCAACATTTCTAAAAAATATTAGACAAACGCATAATCACGTTACGGCTCATATATAATATTAGATCAGATCAGTAAGACTCTAATATTTCTAGAACAAAGAACATATGGGAAAATCAACATTTCTAAAAAATATTAGACAAACGCATTCAGATTTAATCAGAATGAGTAACTCACGTTGACATCAACCATGAGCAGATCCATCCACATTAGCTCTCCACCACGCTTAACATTCCTAGCCTCCCAGAATCGAAGCAGTCTCGCCTCCACAACAGATGAGCACCGCCCAGACTTGAGATCGGAAAAGAAAACCTTTGCCATAGCCATTGAGAAAGATGAGGGGTAAGATTCGAGTATGAATGAGTCGCGAGAGTATAAAAGTGTAGATAACGCGATACGCACCGGTGAGATCTTTATATAGCAGAGGTACGGCGCAGGAGGGAGCTTCGTAGTGGGATGGTGATTAAAGAAGATTTAAGACCATTAATTATCGAAGAACCGTTACAGCTGCTGGATCGCATCTGCGCCGATCGAAGGAGAGCGGAGAACACGAAGGAGAGCGTAGAGGCTGATTAGGGTTCCAGCAGAAGATTGTGGTCGTCGGGCCGCATACGAACGCAACATGAAGCCCAAACGCAACATGAAGCCCAAACGCCAAGCCCGTATAAATAGAATCACGCTTTAATGAAACGGTGCGTTTCTGACGTGTCGGAACAGGAGCCCGCGAATTGATGACGTGGCGTCCTTGTTGGCATCATCAGGAGGGATCCAAAGCTTACTTTATATATAAAGACTGGATTTAGTTGAATGTCCTAAAACTCTATAAAACTCTAACAAACTTACTTTTTAAAAATTCTGAAGCAAAATCTCTCTAACAAACTCTATATTAGTATATTACGGTGTCGTAATATTAATATAGAGCTTCGTAGATATGCTAAGGACGTTGACTGTATTTGGTATTTGCGACAATAAGATATTTGGTTCGTAAGACAAACATGTTGCATAAAAAGTAAGAAACATCTGGTGTTTAGAACGGTTGAGTCTGTGACTTTAAAAAGTATCTGCAAATTTGAAAAACAGAGTAGTCTAAATATTGGATCACCATCTCATGAAAACCGTCAGTTCCTGACTTCTGTGGTATTACGTACCAGTACGGGATCCTATGTTGTTCCTGTAACGAATGGAGTGAAGATTAGGTTCGTATATAATGTGTTTAGGTAGAAGTATATTGATCAGGGTTTGGTTCTAAGTGACTTACTGGTCTGGAGATTACTGAATATCTCTCTGTAGACAATATTAGTAACAACGTCTTTCCTTGCCATGCCTTCACTGTCATCAAGTATCTTCAATCCTTCTGGAGTCGTGACTCGTGAGAGAGCAACATACAGCTGGCCATGACTAAAAACTGGTCTACGAAGGTAGAGTGCAACCTGTTTCAGACTCTGACCTTGGCTCTTATTTATTGTCATCGCATAACACAATCTGATTGGGTATTGCCTTCTGCGAAAAGTAAAAGGATGAATACTGTCCGTTGGGGATAATTGTATCCTTGGAATAAGAACTCTGTCTCCAACATGAGTCCTTGTTAAAAGCTCAGCCTCTAGAACTCTGTGGCCCAACCGTGAAATAACCATTTGTGTTCCATTGCATAGCGCATAATACTGGTCCAGATTGCGCAACATCATCACAGGAGCACCAACCTTCAGACATAGTTTATGCGGTGGCAAACCTTGAAACTCTAGCGAGTTTAAGTATTCTTGAGTGTAATTATTTGTAAAATCCTCCTCTGGTGTGCTCTCAAAAGCATCACTGTCTGAACTTAAATACTCTTTCTCTGCGGATGGAACCTTAGACAGAAGATAGGAGTTGATCTCATTGGCACTAGCGTTTGTGGGTGCTAAGATAGCTCTTTCTGTTAAATAGGTCCGGTTTAAATAATTCTTAACGAAGTCTGGATAAGCAGCATCTGAGATAGCCTGATGGGGATGATCAGACCTCGCAATCACTTTCCTCTTCACATCTACCCTCTGTTGCCATAGTTGGCGTTGTTCCATTACCAACTTCGAGTATCCATTTTGCAAATTCTTTGTCAGCTTGGCTCAGTCTCATGTTGATGGTTAAAGTGTGGACTCGTGCAAAGGGCCAGAGGTACGACTTACTGATAGAAGCTCTGACTGTGTCCTGCCTAGATCCCTGAGTTATAACAGGCAAAATCTGTCTGAAATCACCCCCAAGAAGAACTGTCTTTCCACCAAAAGGTTTATCAGCAGCTGCTGGATCCTCCATAGCTTGTAGGTCTCTAAGTGTGCGGTCCAACGTTTCAAAAGTCTGACGGTGAGCCATAGGAGCCTCGTCCCATATGATCAAGTCTGTTTTGGAGATCAGATTTACCAACATAGAGCCATATTTAATCTCACAGAGAGATGTTTCGCTCAATTTGAGAGGAAGCTTGAAGCGGGAGTGCGCTGTTCTTCCTCCTGGTAATAACAGTGCTGCAATTCCAGCTGATGCCACTGGTATCACCACTTTACCAACTGATCGGAGTTTGGCAATAATAGTTCTGTATAAAAAAGTCTTTCCGATTCCTCCAGCCCCATAAACAAAGAACAACTGGCCAGATTTGTTGTTGACAGAATCTATAACCGAGCTGTAGATGCTTTTCTGGTCCTCATTCATCGTGGTAAAAAGTTTGTCATGCTCTGCAGCCTCTTTTTCGGTGTCATAGTTGAGCTCATGCCGGAGGACGGTGTTTGATATCTCCTGAAGAACACTGTTATTTGGCTTTGGCATGCCAGGGAAATCAGCCAGTGATTTATCATTCTCTTTGAGGAGTCTTTCTATCTCCATTAATGTGTACTGCTTCAACTCCTCTTCCTGTAGAATCAAGCCTGGAAAATGAAATTCTCTCTGTTTCATATACAAAATATCCTCAGCCAATATGTTCCACACATGATTCCAAAGCTTAAGAGGGTTTCCAACTTCACAGTAGATCAAGATCGTGATGAATAACCTCCTTAGCTGACGACCTGTTGCCCAGAAAGATGGTTCAACTATAGCATCATGCCATTCATTATCGTTGTCCAATAAACCAAGCGCATAGCAGGCATCCCAATACTCCTTAAATGTTGTAGTGCCCACAGTGGCGAGGTGCTCAAAACCAAGTGCCCCTTTAACAACGCTGACGATGATTCGAAGGTAGTATAAGTCGCCTGCAGCTGGGTGGACATAGGGGACTCGGCCTATTGATGTACCATGTTTCCGTGGTGTCCATTCTTTTATGTCACTATGGTAGACAAACCGGGATGGGAACTGAATGTACGTAAGCTCCCTGGCTTCTTCATATTTGGCGTTTGCAGCAAAATACGCAGTGAGCATTGTTTTCTCGATATTTTCTCTTGAGAGAACTTGCTCTAAACTCTTAATGGGATCAATTAGAACCCTGTGCTTCCCTGGAAGGTGAAGTTCCAGTTTCATCACCGAAGGCTGGTTGTGGTGGATGTGAAAAGAAAACAATCTCCATGAAGCCTCACATGCTGAAATATAACGACACTCCTGAAATCTGTCTATTTCATCAAGCTCAAGGTGCTTTTTTTTTCTCTATTTCTTCTTTGCTCTTCCCCTTCTCCTGAAGCAGTAGCAGTGCTCGATCCACCCCCATAGTTATGTATTTGAAAATATATTTAACAGCACTGGTCTTGCAGCACCACTCAACATTGATATGGGCTTGATATTTTTTGAGGAGTGGTAGGTTATGTGGCACCACGTATTGATTGTCTAGCTCCACAGTTCCTTTCAAAACGTAGGCGCTGCTATGAACACATCTTCTGTAAACAACAAAGCCAGACTTATCAATCTTTGTGTTGTTTGAGTAGGCTTTAGGATACTTCTTTGTGCACTCTCCTTTCTCCATACAGGGTGATTGTGGCCGTCTTTTTCCACACAGCCCGTGAATCATGTGTCTCTTAACCAACTCGAAGCCCTCTCGGTCTGTGTCTCTGTCAGGGAGCTCAGCTGATATGTACTGATCAATATCTGCTGCTGTGGCCTCTCCTCTAAATCCTTCGAACCAAAGAAGAATATGGGCGTGGGGGAGTCCCCGTTTTTGAAACTCAATCGTGTAGGCTACTGTATTATAGCATAAAAATACATTGTTAGTCAAGAAACTGAGTAAATTACGACAAGGATACCACATGTATGAATATAACGTAGCTTATAATATACCTGCAGCCGTTTTTGGAAGGAAAACACAATTCTTAAGGTCTGACATCATCTCGTCAAGCTTAAGTTTAAAAACTCTGCACTCAAGGTCTGGTATGTTGTTGGGCGAGTCACCTTCGTAGGCGTCCAGGTGCTCTTTCAGTTCAACCCAATTTGGTTTTGCTGTGAATGTGATGAAAAGGTTGGGGTTACCATAAAAACGACAGAGAGCCATGTCATCTTGATATTTCTCAGACATATAGCGGGGTCCTGCAGGGAATGAAGAAGGCAGTATGACTTTTTTCCCTATGTGCGCAGCATCTGTATCTCCACTGTCTAAGGTGTCGCAGACATTTGTATATAATTCAGCTCGCAGTTTCTTCTGGTTAAGTCTGAGAAACCGAAGTCTCTCCTGCTCTGTTGCAGTGTAGGTATCAACAATATACTGATGTAGTAGCCTTCCTGACTTGATGATAGTCATACCCTCAGATGGCCTAGTTTGGATCTGGTGAGCATAATATTCTCTCATTGTCATGTATTCTCTTTTTATATTTGAGTTGACAGACACATCATAGAGTATTTTCTCGTCATAACCATATTCTCCATATGGAAAGAGTAATGGGTACTGAAGGCTCATAAATAGAGGGTGTAAATCGCTTATCCTCTGGAGCTTTGCTGATTTGTACTCAACCACAATGTCTTTACCTGCCGATTCTGAATTGAAATCACCAATTATAAGGCCACCAATCTCTCCAGCAGTTGGCAAGTCATATTGCCTCCCTCTATGCTTTTGATTTACCAAGGTGAGACTGAACTCAACTGCATCACTGGATAAAAGACGATCTCTTGCATGACGGAAAGTTTTGGCCAGGTGGTTATTCTCATCCAACATCTTGATTAAATCAGCTATCAAACTGTCATCAATCTCCACAGAGGATGTACCTTTGCTGAAAGCCTTCTTTCTGTTTGCTACCTCATTCTCTGTGTCCACTATATACATCTGCAGATACTGTGGAGCATTGCCTTCAGGTGGAAGGAGAGAGCCAATCCTGTGGTGAGTCTGTCCATGGAGCCTAAATGCGAAGGGTCCAGGAGTGCCTGTCACAGTGTGGTCAATCTGACCACCCATCGATGTGAATGATAACATTCCATTAGCCACTCGAATCTGTAGCATAAAACTTGGTCTATCAAACAGCTCTTTCAAAGGTGATGGTGGCTGACGTCTAGGTGGCAGCTTCACACGTCCTTGCTGACAGCATATGCTAAACATCCTGGGGGAATTTCGTGTCTCCTGCACCACAGCCTCACCAATCCAGACAATAGCTTGACAAGCATAGCATGTTACCAACTCCCACTTATTTACATCTGGTTTTCTTCTCCTCACTGCCATTTCAAAAATCTTTTCTGAGTCACAATTGTACTGGTAAGTATGTGTAACATGATCAGGTAGATTTATAATACCTTGACGGCTTCCACTTGTAGTAAGAGTTGCTGTTTTAAAAAAAAATGTTAGTAATTTTTATTACATTCAGTTGGAAGCGTTGCAAAGTATCTGTATGTTTTTAGCTTGCCTTGCTGTTGCAACTTGTCATGTTTGCTTCGGCGGATTGCAAGTCTTATGTGTCTTGCCAGTCTTCCATTAGCCACTGTGAGTAGAAAAGAGTACGGGAACGTGTGTCAAAGAACATGTGGAAAGAAATTGAATTACGGCATAACAGATGATTTACCATTAGAGCGAGCTACATCTGATATTTGGCCGACTAAGAGGCCTGGTGCGAGTGATAGATATTGCTCTTGAAACCAAGGTTTCTCTAGATCAGGTGCTGCATGATCCGATTTTAAAGGACTTGAGTTAGTCATAATACTTAGTTGTACAGAGTAGGAAGAAGTTTGTTTAGGACTAACCATTCCTTTTCTTATGGGTTTTTTCGCTGTAGATGATGATGATGCTGTAGAAGCTTCAGAAATATTAAGATTTTTGAAAGGTCTCCCTCTTTTAGCTTTTGCTTTACCTTCAGCTTGAGTCTTCACCATGTCTTTTGATACGTTGTTGGTTAAGCTTTAGAAGAGAGGAACAATATGCGGGTACGTCTGTAACGGCCAGCCTTTGAAATAACTTTCCATTTGTAACAGAATGGGAGTTGTATAGACACCAATCTACAGTTACTATTAATTAAAGGAGCAAGACATTTTGTTAGTATGCAGTCACAGTTTGGCTAAGCTTTCCTTCTCATGGGACTCTAATATGCTTGTCCTTGGTAAGTGTATTCCAAAAGTCGCGTCTGAAAAATCTTCATAACCAATTTATAAAGATGAGGAGTCTAAAATGCTTGTCCTTGTCGTTGTGCTCCTTGCCTGAGACAGCTCTTCCCGGTAATTGTTTTTTTTTCTAGTTGCTTGTACAGCACGGGAGCGTTGGATCATCATGTTCTAATCTTTTTGATTTTTTTTGTGTTTGTTTCAGAGTAACGAAGCTATGTTTTTTTATTAAAGTATAGTATAAATGAGAAGTTAGTAAAATATATATGCTAACCGTTTCTCAATGTCCATGCTTGTTATGGTCACAAAAACCATGAAAAATTTTCAAACTCGGTAAGAAAAAATTTAAGTTCTTGCTAAGTACAATGATATAAGAACAGGAGTAGATTTATAAAATAAAAAGGACAAATATTCATTTAAAAATCAAAGCGAAATAGTTCCCAACCACATGGAAAACACTAAATCATGACACAACAGTTTAAAAGACAAACCGAGATAGTTCAAAAGGGGAAATTAAAATAGTAGAAATATAGTATAAAAATGCAAAGTGAGTGGAATATATATGCTAACCGTTTCTCAGTTATATCTGTTATGGTCACTAAAACCATGCAAAATTTTCAAACTCATAAGAATATTTTTAAGTCTTGCTAAGTACAATGATATAAGAAGAGGAGTAGATTTATAAAATAAAAAGAACAACCACATTCATTTAAAAGCCAAAGCGAAATAGTTCACAACCACAAGAAAAACACTAAAGCATGACACAACACTTTAAAAGACAAAGCGAGATAGTCCAAAAGGAGAAATTAAAAAAGTAGAGCATAATTAGAAACTGAAGCAGCTGTGGTTGTTCAAGCTAGAGTAATGGACTCATTCCACATGTGCCTTCTTTGGGGCAGTCTTGTCAACATCATCTTGGTCTTTGGCCGGTGGTGGACGTTTAGCAGTTGAAGCATCAGATGAAGTTGGATTGTCTGCTACAGTGGAAGTGGTTCCAACGTTGGCATTTGGTGGCTGAGCCACTACCTCAGGAGGTGCATCGACGGGAACATCTGCTCCGTCCTATAAAGGATGAAACAAACGAACATATTAATTACTGCAGACACTGGAAACAATAACATATTTAACAACATATTAGAAACACACAGCAACTACAAATGCAGGCATGGGCGCAAACACTCGCTCCGGAAAGATGCGAGAGATAGTGAAGGTTTGGTGCTTGGAGGAGAAATTGAAATCATTCAATTTGAGCTGGAAGGTGTAGGTTTTTCCAACAATATCAGCAAGGGACCGAGGAAGTTCCGTGTCAACCTGAGCATCAACACCAATCCCCTGCACACCGTGAAACATTGTTCTATAAGTATTCTTAGCAACAGCCATATCAGAACGTATTGGCGAGGGGTTGATGGAAGGTCATACCACAATTTGAGCAGCCTCAGATGCTTGAATGTTAGTTAGTTTAGCCATCTCCATATCAAAAGCTAGGAAAGATGCGGTGTCAGTGTTGTCTGAGACAGACAACGTCACTCGGTACCTATTTCATACAACGTTAGTGACTGCAACTTGATGTTATTTTCTTTAAATACGGTTAATACACAAAAGCTAAATCTTACTAACCTGAGCGCAGCAACATCATTAGTTTCATTGCATGAAGCACATGTGAAAGAGGATATCTCCCGGACAAGTTTCTTTGAACAACCGGAGCAACCAATATAACACCAACCGTCATCCTGCTGGATACCAGTGACCTTAGCGGTGCAAAGAAACTCTATTATCTGTCAAGTGTTGAAGATGCAGACCAATCACAAGAATAAGCTCAACATGTTTCATTAATTTAGGATTTGCAACTTGTAGATATAGGAAAAGATACATCACCTGTGAATCAGCGGTGGTAATGAACTGGTTAAGCTCGGAGATGGTCATTGGTTCAATCTTCTGTGCATGAACGACCTTCGAAGTAGATGATCCTGGGTCTCCCCCATGACCTGGCAACCTGAAAAGAGAAGGAAAGCAAAGACGCTCATCAAATCAGTAAATCTAAGGCTTGCTCTACTTGCAACAACATCAAGTTGTGTAACTCTAAGTAAAATTATGAGACGTACGTGTCAAACAAATCTTTCCCGGCGGCTGTCTCAGAGTCAAAGTAAAGATGTGTGCCGGAAGTACCATTCAAAAACAGACGGCCTGACAAAACACAAAAAGATAAATAAAAAGATTTAAGTCACAAACAAATAGAGAGTGCCGTGGATTCGAGGAACATATGTATGAGTGCAACTAAAAACATGTAACAAAAAAAAGGCATACCACCAACTATCTTAGGATTGACGCTAGTAACAATTATGACTTTGGGCTCCCTCCCATAACTGTCAAGTTTGGCATGAAACGCAAGAGCCATGGAGTCAAACATACTCACACACACGTTTTCGCCACTGCAGAGAATGAATACTGGAAAGTCAATTGATGCTATGAAGATTCATTCTAAAAATGGTGTTCGTAAAACAGCAAAAACCTTTCAAGACGCAGAGTTAGCATGACACGCTGTGCCCCTGGTAAACGGTCTGTGATTGTGCTTCTGATCGCATTCAACTCACCTATTATGTCTGATCAACATATATGGGGTTTACGTTAACACATGCTATAACAGAACCATACAAACTACTAAACATAAAATTACATACCAGGAAGCTGCTTGCCAGTGTTTGCGAGCTCAAGTATTTGGCTGTATGGCATGAACCTGAAAAGCTCCGTAGGTATGGTATGGGCCTAACAGACGCTGGAATCTTCTCAAGTTTGGTTCCTTCATTGAACCAAATCGAGAAAGGAGCATCAGACAAACGGAAATTGGTGTTGCTGCGTGTGACGTCAAATCCGGTTAACGTGTAGAGAGAGCCTTCACTGAGACGATCTCTGAACCTTAGCTGACGGTTCGCCCCAACAGATCCTTGCGTTAGCGTTGACTGTCAGCAGGAAGAAATTTTAAAGTTAGAACAATGTTTATGTAACAATCGCAAACGGCGTAAAACTAATCAGAATCCTAATGAAATAATTATGCTAAGATCCTTACATTTTCATCAACAAAGAGCATATCAACACTCATAAGCTCTCCCCCTTTCCTAACATTAATGGCCTCCCAAAACCTTAACAACCGGACCTCCGCAACGTTCGAACAGCGACCTGCTTTCAAATCGGCAAGAAGGACTTGAGAATTCGCCATGGTAATAACAGTTACTTGAAAAAAGTGATTTTCTGATTCTTGTCGTAGCTGTAATGACCATGTCTGGATGAGGAGGTATTTATACCGAAGCTCTACTGAGTAACCATGGAAGCGAAAGAGTTGGAATCAATGTGAATTGACAGGAAATAAAGATAAGAAACAATAAAGATGAGCAACATGAAAACGTTGAAACGGCCACAGAGTTATCAATCGACTTCATCTGCAGAGAGCGGCGTCCGTGGGAGGAAGGTTTGACCTAGAGGACGTGAGTCCTTCCCGGGTCTGAGGGATATTTTATGAAACGGGTCTGACACTATATTATTCAAAAACATAACACAGTTTATGCAATAAAGCCCAATACGAAAATATGACCCAATCAGCAGGTGACAGATGTCATTATTCCCCCATGGAGATTAAAAAACTGACTTTATTAGTATAGATTATTTATTTTTATTAACAAAATACAAGTTAATAAGAGTGTCATATAATTACGTAAAAATTGTTGATCCTTCGTATGTTAATAAAACTAGATCTCGATCCGCGCAACCGCGCGTTTTCATTTATTTTTATATAAATATTTTGTTTTCAATTCTAAATTGGTATATATTATAATATATATGTCTATCAATTTTTAAAACATAATAAGTTTACGGTATATTTTTTTCATTGAATAGATTGTTTTAAACTTTCATATGTATTTGTATCTTCTTCTATATATATATTTTCGGATTATTATTTCATTATTTAAATCGTAACTATATATATAAAGATTAGTAAAATATTGTTTTATTGTCATATTCAAAGATATTGTAACATTTCACAAATTTAGAAAGTTTTTTAAAAATTAAATTTTTCGCTTCATAGATTTATATTATCGAGTAAATAATTAAACATTTAGTTTTTGTTTAATTTTTAAAATAAACTATATAGTTTTAAAAAAAAATTATTGGTTTAAGGCAGTATAGATTAATCATTGTTAGATAATGATTTTTGTTATTTAAAAAAAAATATTTATAATTTTAAAAGATAATATCGATAAATATTTAAATATTTAACATATGAAGGTATAGTATTACAACATTAAATTATATCTATTTAATTTATACTATTTAATAATCCAATGGATCATCTATTCTTTAAATCCAATTATTGATAGCCAAATAAAAATTTCTGGTAGGTCCAAAATTTAAATGATAAGATTAGAGATTAAATGTAACATGACTTTGTAGAAATATGTATGAGTCTATTTTTAAAAAAATCACACATAAATCAAGGTGGTTGTGACTTGTGTTTTAATATACAAGAAGATGTTATTGTCTTGTGCAAAACCGAAAATATCAAAAAGATGCATATGATGTATTGGATCGAAACAGAGAATGTAGATGTATTGGATGAAATGAGAATTATATCATAAAATTGAGGGTCCTCTGCGAAAAATTACGAGAACGGCAAGGCACAACCCTAGTTCGAGTTCCATTTCTGTGATCTTGACCTCATCTTCTTCTCTTCCCCCCCACTCAATATTTAGCAAGGGCTTAGGGTTTTACCAATCCACCTTCATCTCTGTTCAAAACCCCATCGGAGAAGATGAAATCTCTCCTTCTCTCTCGACAAGCGATCCGTCGCATTTCACTCTCGTCTTCAAAACCCCAACCTTTCCGCAGAAACTTCTCCGCCGCCACACCGTCGATTTCTCGCTCCGATCGTCATCTGAGAAGCTACGACGAACCAATCCCTAGACCCGTTTCATCGTCTCTCACTCGCCATTTCCACTCTACGCGCGAGTCCCGCCTCACCGCCTCCTCCCAGATTCACGACGAGGACGAAGAAGAAGAAGACGGGACCACGAACGAGTTCCTCTCCCGATTCGTCTGGATAATGCGCGGGAAAGTCTCGGAAGCCTTCCCGGACTCCGACAAGAAGATGGTCGACGGCATGCTCCTGCTCATCGTCGAGAAAGTCGTGGCGGAGATCGAGAGAGGCGGGTTCAGCAAGGTCGGAGGATCATCATCATCAGCAGCTCCGCCGCCTTCTCCGTCGTCGGAGTTCAGCGACGATCTGTGGGCTACGATCTGGGAAGTTAGCAACACGGTGCTGAAAGATATGTACAAGGAGAGGAAGAAGGAGAAGATGAAGGTGTACGTTCAGTCTCCCGAGGTGATGGAGATGTGCAGGTTCGCTGGAGAGATTGGGATCCGTGGGGATTTGCTTAGGGAGCTTAGGTTCACATGGGCGAGGGACAAGATGGAGGAAGCTGAGTTTAACGAGAGCTTGGAACAGATGCGTGATTTGGACACTTCAATTCGAGATTCCGAAACTATGGCTGATGAGGAAGGAGAAGACGTGTCTGTTGTTGACTCTGATGAAGCTCAACCTCGGAGTATCTCTCTTCCTAAGCGTAAGGGCAAGTTCAAGTACAAGATCTACGGGCTTGAGTTGTCTGATCCGAAATGGGGTGAAGTGGCTGATAAGATCCACGAAGCTGAGGAGGAAGCTGATTGGAGAGAGGCCAAACCTGTTACTGGAAAATGCAAATTGGTTATGGAGAAGCTCGAGTCTTTGGAGGAAAAGGATGATCCTTCGGGATTGATTGCTGAATGGGTTGAGTTATTGGAGCCTCAACGTGTTGACTGGATTGCTTTGCTTGATCAGCTTAGAGAAGCAAACACCAATGCATACTTAAAGGTTACACCTTTGGCCTATACTCTCCTATAGTGTTGGTTCTTGACTCGTATCAAATTTGCTAATTGGAGATTAGTATCAGTTAATAGAGTCATGGTTAGTTTCTGGCTAGTAAGTCCTGTGATTTGATTTATGTAGTTCTTTTAATAGGATCATGTTTGTTGTTTATATCAATAGTGTAAGGTTGTTTGTGTTTTAAATCAATTTGGTACTGGTTTTGATGTTTCAACAGGTGGCAGAACATGTTCTGGAAGATAAATCGTTCAGGGCAAGCATCTCGGACTACTCAAAGCTCATACACTTCCATGCCAAAGAGAACCACACGGAAGATGTCGAGAGGATACTCAAGAAAATGTCTCAAAATGGGATATTTCCAGACATTTCGATCGCGACTGCGTTGATCCATCTGTACAGCAAATCAGGCAACCTCGAGCGAGCCACCGAGGCGTTCGAGAGCTTGAAGAGCTATGGTTTACGTCCAGACAATAAGATCTACACATCGATGATCATGGGCTACGTGAACGCTGGCAAGCCCAAACTAGGCGAGAGGTTGATGAGAGACATGGAGGCAAGAGACATGAAGTGTTCGGATGAAGTCTACATGGCCATGCTTCGAGCTTTTGCGCAAACGGGAGACGCCGACGGAGCTGCTGGGATTTTTAACTCGATGCAGGACACGAACTGTTTCGAAGCTTATGGCTTGCTCGTGGAAGCGTACGGGAGAGCAGGGAAAGCGGATAAAGCCAAAATCAACTTCGATCAGATGAGAACGCGCGGGTTCAAACCCGATGATAAGTGCATTGCCAATATGATCCGAGCGTATAAGAGAGAGAACTCGTTGGATAAAGCGCTGAGGCTGTTGCTGCAGCTCGAGAAAGACGGGATTGAGATCGGTGTGATCACTTACACGGTTCTTGTTGATTGGATGGCTACTCTCGGGCTTATCGAGGAAGCTGAGCAGCTTCTGGTTAAGATCTCCCAGCTAGGGGAAGCTCCACCGTTTGAGCTCCAGGTGAGCTTGTGCTATATGTACTCTACCGCCAGGAACGAGAAGAAGACTCTGCAAGCACTTGGTGTTTTGGAAGCTAAGAGAGATCAGATGGGACCTAACGAGTTTGAGAGAGTGATCACTGGGTTGAAGACCGGTGGGTTTGAGAAAGATGCGAGGAGGATGTTTAAGCATATGGAAGCGCGGAAGTTTCTGCCTTCGGATAGATTGAAGATCGATATGGGCGCATCACCATCGTTTGGGTCCGGATTTAACAGAGTGAGACGATAGAAGATGTTTCAAAGTGAAAGGAACTTTTGAAGCTTTCATCATTCCTCCAGAGTTTAATGTTGCGAGTGAACTCACGTTTCAGAGTTTTATGTTTCCTCCATTGATTTTAAAACTGTAGTAGTTACAGTGTTGTGTTATGTAATAATCTTTTTCCTTTGGACTTTTGGAAACCATTCGCCGCTTCATTTTCTATTCTACAGTTTCCAAAAGATCAATCGGTTTCATTTCGTGCCGCCTTAACCGGCCACAATGCTGAACCGGTGTTTGTTTTAACTTTTAAGTTTTAACTAGCATCTTGGGGAAAATGAAAACACTAACCAGGCATTTGTAGCAGCTATTTCATTATCTATAGGCTAGCTAACTTTTGTTTCAAATCTCGAATTCCCTTCTTTTTAATGTCTTTATCTACTTTGTAGAAAGCGAATATATAATTTCTTCCACCGCGTGGATCCACTAGATCATTTTGAAAATTTCAAGGAGATGATAATGTCCATGTAAGATGTGTCTGCCACGCATCGTACACGTGTCAGCTAATTCCTGCTCTTCTTAAGTCAGAAAACCATTAACGACGACAGTATTCGATTGTTTATTTCACGTTTAGTTGTTGAATTTGTTCAAATAATCTGTTACGGATTGAATTTTCCACTTCAAATAATTTCCGAGGTTATCACATTGACATGGATCGTTCTATCCTAAAAGACAAAACTGCGACATCATATTTAGTGTTTTGTATCTTCGTTATAACAAATTCTGTTTTAAAGAAATATCGGATTCGAATGAAAAATAGGATAATATATTCATACCCTCAAAAGAGATAGACAAGATAAGCTGGTTATAAACTCAATAACGTCGGTGGGAAGCATGCTAAAATATCTCTCAGCAATTTTCAATAGTTTAATCAAAACAATTACCTAAATCAGTGGGCGCTTATCTGTAGTTTCCAATAGCCGGAAAAAAAAAATAGTTTGATGGGATTGATTCCTTCTTAAATAATCTGCGCGCCAGCATGGATATAAATTTTCGGTTTATGGGTATTTATTTAACTAAATAATGTATTTATAATATTTGATGTATTATATTCATAAAGTAAATAATTTTTTGGCATCTTAAACCATCTATTTATGATGAATATTCGATATCATATACAAAATTGAACAAATAGACGTAATTAGAGAATTGTAGACGATGTATAAAAACAATGGTTATTAATGTAAAATATGAAGAAATATTATATCATGACTTAGTATGGCATAAAAAATTATAAATTAGTTATACATGTTTAAAGAAAATAAAATAATTTTTAAACTTCTATAAAAAATTTAACATATAAAAAAAAGTGATGAATTAGTCATCAAATTGTAAATAATTTCATACTTTTGTTAATAATAAATTATTTATAGTCTTTTTTTTTCGTCAAGATAATTATTAAATGTCCATAACATTAATATGTTAAAAAGCCATATTATGAAAGCCCATGTTGTAACCGTTTTTTTCCGGGAAGTGTAACAAAAAAAAATTATCTCTAACTCTTCGTTTTGTTTAAGTTCTGTGTCGGTAAAAGCTTAAAAAAATCTCTCTATCTTTTTCAATGTTCAATTTGAAGCTTATTATGCGAAAATCATACGCAAATATAAGCAATTGGTTGGAATCTCTATATCTTTATATTCTTATAAATTTTAAATTTATTGTTTCTTCTTCTGCAAGCAAATCAATTACCGAAGTAATAGATCAATTGGTTGGAATCAAATCTAATCGTATAATTAGTATAATTATGGTTACAGTTTCTATATTTAATAGGTACATTAAAGATACGAATTTGAAGATATTCTGTTTTGATTAATAGAAGATATTGGATTTTGAGTTTGTATTTATTGATTTGTTTTTTTATAAAGCTTAGAAAATCAGTGAGATGATTGGTTGGTTGATACATCCTATAAAGAAAACGAAAACTATAGGTGGTTTGACTATTGTACATCGATCGATGCATGATGTAAGTTGACTATATAAAACTTGAGCATGATCATTTTAAACTAAAGTATAGGTAGGTTATATGCATTTGTTATATTGTAGTTAATATATTTTAAATATTACATAAGTCAAGTGATTCACGTTTTCGTAAAAATAAAATTCAAGTTTATTATTGGGCCGTACTCGTCCGTAATAAGCTACGTTAAATATGATGTATTTTTAGGTTCATTTAATGACATTAAGTTTAAATTTCATTAAGAAAAACTCATTAATTTAACTGGAAAAGACAAACATTAAAATATGTAGGTTCATTTAATGACACTAAATTTAAATTTGATTAAGGAAAACTCATTAATTTAACTGGAAAAGACAAGCATTAAAATATGTAATTTAATTTAATTCTCGGTGGCATGGAAATGTAAATAAGTTAGAAAATTTAAGAGTATTTTTTAATGGATACTTCTCTTTTAATAATATAGATGAACTTGGATCAGAGTAAAATAATAATAAAAAACAAACTTAATAGCCTAGCACGCAGTGCCAGGAAACAACCGTCGTTTATCGTTCACATGGATCCGAAGTGGTTCACATAATCAGTATGAGTCTGTATTTGATGAAAAAAAAAAAACAAACTTAATATCCTTTGGGATAAGAATTATCTAGATGACTTGCGCACACTTGCATGGAGCACTATATATACAAAAATGTTAACACACAACTCCAACATATCTACTGATCAGAGAAATTTTAAAGCATACTGGGAAAAAGATTAAGAGCAAATGGGTTCTTTAATGTCAGGATGGGACTCTCCAACAAAGGATCCCAACTCAGGTAATCAAATATAACCATGTATGTATACACATACGACTAATTAATGGTCATGCGTCGGTACATGGATTATATCATATATCCATCATCTAAATGATACTGTGCACACAAATTTTAGACATGGTCATCTTTTTCCGAAATAATGATGAAACTGAAAATTTACAGTGAGAAGGTGCAAGTCACTGACAAGAGAAGAAATCGACGCTTTCTGGAAAACAAAGAAGAAGACCGAAGAGAAACATGTTCAAGCCGTTTCCAACTTGGTAGCTCAGGTCAGGACCAAACTATTTATTTATTCAAGTTTTAAATCAGCCCCCAAAGAAGAATTAATATTCGTCAGTGATCTTTAGTAATCGACTTGATAAATTACCAAAAAAATCTTAAAAGAAGCCTTAAAATTTGTTCACAGGAAGTTGCGGAAAGTCAGGGGATAGAGGATCGTTATGAAAACCAAAGCAAGACGACTGGATGGTAATATGCATACTTTGATACTATCTAGCCTTGTAGGTTAATTGAAGTCAATCTTATAACTTTGGACATTGTAAAATATTAAGATGAATTGATGTGTGTTGTTAGGTGGAAAAGAAGCAACTGGGCGTTCTTGAATGAGCCGAGGGAGGAAGAGGGTCGACCCAACAATTACGTTCCGCAGTTCCAAGTAGCTCACATCGCCAAAATCGCCAGTAACAGCGCTGGAGTCACCGGCTAATCACAAGTCATCTCGGTGAATTGTGATTTTAGTTTTCTTTTGTGATGATTTAATTACTGGGAAGTCACATGTTATGTATGATATGGTGGTTACTTTAATGTGTTGGCCGTATTAGTATCCGAATGTGAGTATAGATCATGTAACAATGGTGTGGGATTTTAATCTTTTTTTATATGTACCATTATATTTTTGGTTGTGTGGGAAGGAAGTGTGATCTCACAATGTGAGATTTCTGCATATTTTGATATCATTTTATGAGCAGGCTGCATGGGTGCGTGGCCATCTTTTGGTAGTACTGAAATTGACTCTTTTTATGTTATACCTATTTCCTGACTCGTAATCGAACCATTTATCAACAGTCTATTATAAGTTATAACAAGTCTTGTGCTATTTGAATAGGGTGTAAATGGTCTTTGTGGCAAACTGGACGGTTTAAAATTTGGATTAAAGAAAAACTGGTAAACAGGTGATTTGGTTCAACTTCAAAACATGGTTTCTAAAAAAATTGACATATAATTAATATCTTTTTAATTTTTACTATTTTAATTAGTTTTTAACTCGTTTTTTTAAAAAAATGTTAAAATATTTTTTTTTTGATTTTCATATTATATTTTCAATTTGCTATATTTATAAAATTTAAGATTTTTAATTGTTAAAATAAATAAATACGTTATTTAAACAGTTGATCATTTATTTTTATCAATTTTATTTGATATAGTATTCACTTGTTAACTGTACATATAACTAAACATATGATTATTATGTATTGTCTAATTAATAAAAGAAAAAATATTATATGTACAACTGCATTTTAGATCTATATAAAATAAATATATGATTATATATTTATTTATTTTTAAACATAAAATTCGGTCTGATCGGTTGAATCGTCGGACTACTAAACCAATAGCTATACCGAGTTTCAACCGGTCGAACCACTAAACCAATAACTATATCGAAGATTTTAAAAATATGCTTTTTGGTAGATGCGCATATAGTGTTTCATCTGAGAGACCTGTGTGGCTGTGTGGGCTGTAATTCCGTGAGGATCGTAATTTTTAAAACCACTTTGTTTCGAAAAAACGTTATTCATTGGGAAAAATCAAAGCCAACTACCAGTAAGGCAATTTGTGGTCAAAATAAGGCAGCTCAAACAAGGACAGGGTACATAGGTAACTTCACGTTAAATCCTCGTGAAACGATTACAATAAATCTGCGTCGTCGGTTCGCTCTCTTTTATTCACTCGTCTCCGAAACTCAAAATTCAACGGAAAAGAAGTACAAGAAGAGAGAAGAGATGACGAGCAAGATTCTGGTGATCGGGGCGACAGGCTACATAGGAAAAGTCTTCGTGGAGGGAAGCGTCAAGTCTGGCCGCACCACTTTCGCTCTGGTCAGAGAATCCTCTCTCACCGATCCCGTTAAGGCCAAACTAGTCCAGAGTTTCAAAGATCTTGGCGTAACCATACTCTACGTACGTTGACTATTAAACCCTTTCTCCTACGTTTGTTTTAAAATTCTATCTTATTTTTTTTTTAATTCATTTTTGTTTTTTCCAATCTAGAAAGGTTTACGTATTTCCAGCCATGATTCAATGTTAATTGAATTCCGTATAGTAACTTTTTTCGTGTGAACACTCTCAGGTTGTCTTTTAAGATTGGTATCAGCGTTTTAGATGATATTTTCGAATTATAACGATTAGATTTTAAGCATAATAGTGCCAAACATCGTAGCGCATTCACAGTTGTACCTAAAATGTTTGGAAAACGCCTTGAATCACGTCTGTATAAAACCCCGTTGACCTGCTTTCTCTTTTACTCTGCTCTTATTCTAACCTTGCATAAAATATGTTGTTTTTTAAAATAATATTTGTTGATTAGAGTCCGCTGATTCTGTTGTAATAACAAACAGGGAAGTTTAAACGAGAAAGAGAGCTTGGTCAAAGCGATCAAACAAGTAGATGTCGTGATTTCTGCCCTTGGTCGAACTCAGATTCTAGATCAGGTCAATATCATCGACGCCATCAAAGAAGCTGGAAATGTCAAGGTCCGTTTTTTCAACACATATTTTTGAATTAACAGGAGGTTGTGGCTTCAGGATCTATGGTCTCTAGAGTCTAGACCCAAACCACAATATGTAATATTAATTTTGTCTGAATGTCACTCAATCTTGTGACTTTTAAGACTTTGTGTTTTTAAGTTGAGCTAAACGACACTTGGTTATAGACACATGCATTACATCCATACTTTTCTGACATGATCAAGAAGATGTTTCAATAGGATTTTTCAGAAAGATTTGTTTTCTTCATGCAGAGATTCTTACCTTCGGAATTTGGCAACGACGTGGACCGTACGGTGGCCATCGAGCCTACGCTATCGGAATTCATCATGAAAGCTCAGATACGGCGTGCCATAGAAGCCGCGGAGATACCTTATACGTATGTTGTCACAGGTTGCTTTGCTGGCTTTTTCATGCCTAGTTTGGGCCAATGCCACTTGCGACTCAGAACCCCTCCTACTGACAAAGTTTTCATCTACGACAGTGGCGATGCTAAAGGTACTCGAGACACCCACTTGTCGTTACATTCAGCGCAATCACTTGTTCAGTATATGTAATGAAATTGTGATTCTCTTTTTTCTGTCTCTTTGTTGCTAGCTATTATCAACACTGAAGAAGACATCGTTGCGTATACAATGAAAGCTGTTGATGACCCGAGAACACTTAACAAGATTCTCTACGTCCATCCACCCAAGAACATTGTCTCGCAGAACGATATGGTCAGCTTGTGGGAGGGAAAGATCGGTAAGACTCTGGAGAAGACTTATGTTTCAGAGGAAGAACTTCTCAAAAGCATCCAAGGTTGGTTGATCACTTTTACCATGTAAACCGTTTTTAATATCTGATACTAATCAGTCAAAAAGTATTTCTAAAAGTTTCTTTCTTTTCACTTGGTGCAGAGGCTCAGCATCCAATGGACTTTGTGATGGGTTTGATCCATGCAGTACTTGTGCAAGGTGATCTCACCTCCTTCACTATAGATCCTTCTGTTGGAGTGGAGGCTTCCGAGCTTTACCCCGATGTCAAGTACACCAGCGTGGATGAGTTTCTCAACCAGTTTGTTTGAGAACAAACAACACCCTTTATGAGTTGCATGTACTATTTCAATAATCTGAGATACGATTCATTCGAATTTTAGACGCTAATCTTATCTCAAAAGAGGCTTATTATTTGATTGATACAATAACAAAACATAACAGGTCCAGGAACATTATTTTACTGATAAGAGTTGATAGAGTAGATAAGACATTGAACCAAATCATCACCACCACACACAAACAGACGAAACTAGTAGTAGTTTTTAGGGGTTAACCTTGTGTTCCCATCCTGCAATAACATACCTCTCCTCAGTCTTTGTTTTCTCAAACGAGTCAAGAGAGAACAAAGCCTTCATGTAGCCATGAACATGAGGCAAGCTCTCGGGGACAGACCAGCTTTTGTAGTGGCCAAGAGCGACCTTGAGATGGTAAAGCTTCGGTGCTAAGCTTAGATCCACAGCACTGACTTTCCCTCCGGCGATGAAAGGACCGTCATGAGTCTTGAGATGAGTCTCGAGAGCTTCAAGCTCATCAAGCAAGGCCTTCTCGGATCCGTCGCTGGAGTCTTTGCTCTTCAAGAAGGTCACGAAGGTACCGAAGATTTTGGATCCAACGGAGGCGAGCTCGGGAGGAGTCTTGAGAGATGGCTCAGGATACTTCTCCTCGAGAATGCCGGTGATGACGTCGGAATCAGACACCCACTTGTCGTCGTTCTTGAGGACTGGTACTTTCCCTTCAGGACTAATGGCTAAGAACCTGTATCATATATAAACCAAAGCCAGCTTCTTGTCAATGAGTAGAACAGGTGAAACAAGCTAAGATCGAATCTAAGGTTTTTGGGTGAGAGAAAGAAAATGACCATTGAGGTTTGTCGGAGATGTTGATCAGATGCATTTTGTAGGGAAGATTCTTCTCCTCGAGGGTGAGGAGAACCCGTTGGCTGAAAGGGCCTGAAACGACAGACAAATCATGTATTATAAATTTTACATTTGAAGATCATCAGAGATCATAATCTGATATAAAAAAAAAGAGCTAGAGAGAGAGAAGGGAAGTTACAGTCGCCGAGAGCATCAGGGGCACCAACGGCGGCTTTCACGCAGACTTCGAGAGCCATCTTTTAGCTATTCTTTTTTATTTTGGAGCGATGGAATAATTATTGAGTTAAGCAGTGCTTTTAAATAGAGTCCCTCACACACACACACACACACACACACACGCACTCTTTTTAGTGGTTCAACCAAACCAGTGGTCCATTATTGCCGAAGCTTTGAGAAGGACAATGTTATCTTTTCCACGTGTTGTGCGTGGCAAGCAAGACCATTTGAAGTTTTGTACTGTGTCGGTAAGGTTGTCACTCACGGTTTTAGCACTATGTTAACTTAACCGACAACACTAATGCAAAACACAAATTAAACTACTAATTTGTGATTCAGATTTTTTACTAATTGAATAATCATCATATAGAATGCATCAATGGGTCAGAGCGAAAATCTAAATAATACAAAAAGCGGATATCAAACCTTCTAAGCGCGTCCACGTCGGATTGGAAATTCAGACCACTCATAGAGTTTTAAATTACAATGCCACACATATTTTTAGTCTTCACAGAAAAAGCGAAGTCATTTGTATAGGTTTAAAACAATTCGAGATAGCCCGTTTCAAGCCCATCTCTTCTAACCCTAATCTTCAACGCCATCGATGATCTCTCCGGCTCTCCGGCTCTTCCTCTTCGTCGGAATCGCTCGCATCCCTGCCAATTGCCGTTACCACACATTCTCTGAATCATTCAGTTTGTTTTTTATTCCTTTATTTATGGTTTCGTTTCTCCTCCCTTTGTTTCTTCTCTTATATAAAAGCTATCACCATGAAATCCACAAGAAGATAAAGCTATTGCCACAAAATCCACGAAAAGTCTCCCATGTCCAGGTATGGGCGTTTATACCAATGCTCTTCTTTTTTTATCTGTAAGAGATGTTTTACTTATGTTGATGACATGCAAACTTTTTCTGTTTTGCATTTGCTGGATATCAGAGCTTGCAAGGTGAGGATGATCTCAAGAAGTCTTTAATAGATGAATTATCTCCCTTTTGAGAGATCACTCATTTTTCTATTCCAATAGACTTTCACGGCTTTCTTTTTCCCCAATTTGTGATAACTACCTAAAACTTTTTTTTTACAGCTTCAATTACATTTCATTGTGGTGGAGGTTTGTTCAAAGGTTTGGAAGTTCTTCACAAAAAGAGCCATGATTGTCATATTTTTCTTCGTCTGTACATAGATTTGTTCATGCTTCTTGATTTGATTTCAAAAGTGAAACGTCTCTCATGAATTCTTTTTTTTTAACTGTAGCTCATTGTTTCGAGATTCACATGATCAAAAGTATGAAGAAGGGAAGAAATGATCTCTCATCTGGTGATAACTTAACTTATAGAAAGAGGAACTTTTGAAATGTTTTTCAGTTCAGTCTATGTTATAATTGTTAGCTGTACAGATTGTTAGTTGCTTCACACTACCACTCCAACGGTTAAGTTAGAACCGACAAGTAAAGAAAAAGCTGGTAAGCTTCATATCCAAAATCTTTTATGTTTAAGTTGTTCTGTTGCAATATAATAAAATTAACAATAGTTCGTATTTCCACTATATAATTTGTCTACTTTGAAAGGAATATGGTCACCTAATTTTAATATCTTGGAAGACATATTACGGGGACTCTAAGCTATAAAATATGTAGTGCTGCATTACAAGGCGTGCTATTCTGGACGAGTATTCTGAACTTGAGCTAACTCATTTAGACAAGTCCTGTTTTACTGCAACACTGTATGATTCTAAGTTCTTTGAACTAACATGTTTCCTTTGATTCGAAAAATATCGTAGCTAATACTCTTGAAAATTTGCAAGAACAGTTATATTCAGATTTTGAGAGGTGCAAAAGAATACGCATGAACAGAAACAGTGATATAACATTGGGTGGCAGAGGTGAGAAGCTGCAGAGAAAACAGAGCCGAGAGTCACCATTGGGTGGCCAAGTTATCTTGAGAAGAAAAGAAGAGAGGCTCAAGAGAGCCAAGTGAATGATCAACAAAATTTGGAGGAACAAAAATGAATAGATACTGACTAGGGAGATTCTCTTGCATCTTGCAAGGAGAATGGTCTTAGTTTTGGTTTACTGATTTTACTCGCTTATAATCCTGAGTCGTGGAACTATATGGTTCATGAAGAATATATTCAAGAGAATCTTAGCGTTGGTGGTCATTATACTCTATAAGAACATGCATGTGAGAAACGAAGTGGATCAGATCAAAACCAGAACCGAGGACTGAAAGAAAAGAGGGTGATGGAATCTGAGAGGAAAAAAAGTAACTGGACACCTCAAATAGAACACTCGACTGATACTTTGGACGCAATAAACTGATGTGCAGTGAAAATTACGTTGATTATCTATTTTTACTATAAATAAGGACATTTAGAATTTTCGAGGTGATCAAACTTCTCTCTTTTCAACTATCTCAATTGGTAGCAAATGAGTTTAAAGACAGCATATTCAAATTCAAATGATATCATAACTTTCATACTGGTACGAAGAAATAAAATGATTCCAACTAAGATTTTTGTATATTACTCACTATATTAGTTTGGAAGTAGTGTTTACAAAAAAAAAAAGTAATGTTTGGAAGTCATACGGTCAAAAGTGTATAAAATAATATTTTCTATCTTGGAATTCAATAATCTTAAAGACAAAACAAAGTTTAAATCAATTATAAGCTAATAATTGTTGTATATAAAAGCCTAAATTATCTAAGATTAAGAGTACAAAGATTATAATTAAAGTTTAATTAACTTATATTCATCGTTTTCATCATATATGATTCCAATAATAAAACTATAACAAATAATGAGTTATTCTTTTTTCTACTTTTACTTTATTATATAAACATAAAATTACAGAAAATTTAATAGGATAGTAAAGTTACAACCAATTGTGAGCTCTTGCCATTCTAAATTTGTCAGACAAAAATACATTAAAAATTTAAATCTACTAATTTATGTTTTTGTAATTGGTAGAAATATATGTATAACAGATATTAAAATATAAATAAAAAAATCTCAATTTAATTAAATTTTATTTGAAAACCCCGGGCATGTGAGTCATTAAATATAAGAAGAACTAAATTTGTTAAAATCTAAATACAACATACATATATTCACCAAATTTAAAGCAAAAAAAAAAACATATATACAATATATTTATTTTCTAACTTTTCTCTTTCTCAGAAACTGATGAAAGTTGACAGTTATATTGCATGCTTGCAATATCTAACGTTCCCTAAATTCCAAACGGCCTTTCATAAATTGGAGAAGCATGAAATAGTTTAACACGTTGAAAAACTTGAAAGTTCTTTGTGTGATGCTTTTGTCTACTTTTTTTTTGGCAAAGATGTATAGGCCGAGCAATTAAAATTGAACAACAGAGCGATATGAAGTTTACAAATGGATTGAAGACCAGGACTTGAACAAGATTAAGATATTGGAAACGTATTTGACAGCTTATGACCATGATTACTTTTACTGTCCAAAATCTATTTTTCTCCGTAACTGAAATTACTACTATATAGGAACATTATTTCAAAGGTGTGATAGAGATGATATGACAAAATTATGAACGAAGTTTTCACCATACACTAATAACCTTATGACTACATTTCGAGTAGAGTTAGGAAAAAAAATTATTCATATGGGATAAAAAAGATCAAGGATTAATGAAAACAAAACAAATTTTGTAGAGAAAAATTAATGTGTATATATACAAAAAAGGTAAAAATAATAACAAATAACTACTATAGAAACATAAATAATAAAATCTAACAAAAAATATATACATTTTGGGACAACCAAACATCTATATTCAGGGAGCTGCAAAGCATAAGTAACCGGAAATATAAATTTATTGTGGTGACAAACATTATTCCCAGAATATACAAGGATAGAAACAAATACAAATTTAAATGTTAATACATATTGATTAATAGGCCACATGTTGTTTCTTGATCAGTGGATGTAATCGTTTAAGAGTAACCTTAATTTTGTACTCCCTCCGTTTCATACTAAGTGTCGTTTTACAGAATTTTTTCGTTACAAAATAAGTGTCGTTTTCGATTTTCAATGCAAAATTTATTAATTTTATGCAAAATTTATTTTTCTATTGGTTGAAATATGGTTAGGTGTATAGGTAATAGTGTTTTTTATAGGAAATGTACAAAATTAATTGTTTCTTTAATCCGTGTGTCGAAACCTAAAACGACACTTATAATAAAACATATGGAGTACTATATATATCAGTACATTAATCCAATAAAACCATTTGACAATTTAAAAGAGACAAATTAATCGAGATTACAACTACCTACTAAATAGAAATCTCATTTTTTCATAGGCAACAAAAAAAATTAACGAAATAAATTGGGAAGCGTGTTTTTATCTGTTTTTGTCCGATTTTATTCTATTTAAAGTGTTATGGAACTTATAAAGGATGCAAATAGTTGTACGACCATAGTAATTCATGTTCCATGTAATTTGTTAGATTGATTTGAAATCAATAAATGATGATGTTATAAAAAAGATTGAAGAAATTTTATACTATTAGAAAATAATTTGAGATGAAAATTAATGGCTGGAAAATTTATGTTTTAATAACGTTAACTCAGATTCAATACATGAGTTAGAGTTACACCTTCTATATATTGCTTAGCTCAGAAGAAGTTAGAACACAATAATCGAGGAAACACTAACGGACAACTTCCAACATCATCCAAACTATTTTTCTATTTCAAACTCAGTTTTGGTATTTTTACAAACTAATAAAAAAATCTAATTACAAAAATGCTAAAAATATACGAAACACTAAAACAACAAAAAAAAAAAACCCATGTCTCTCCTCATATACTATATTTTACATAGTACATAGTTTATGTACATATGAAAATTCTGCAATATTCTATAATTAAATAACAAAACTAATTGTAAATTTTTAAAAGCAATTTTCCAGATGATGTAGTTATAATATAAAATTCGGTTTAGCGTAACTATTAGGCGTTGATCACTTTCTTAAGACCTTATCCGGTTAAATTGAGAAAATTATCCATTTGATCCATTATAGCGGTTTGATTGAACCAGAATAAACCAATCTAATTGTCATGGACTCTGGGGATTCGTCGTGTTCCATAGTCTATTCCTTCACTTCCACCATCTTCGTCTTCGTCACCGAGTCCTTGCCTGTTAACTCTAGCTCTAACAAGGTGACGACGACCAATGGGAACCCTAGGCAGAGCATTTTAATCCGTCTGATTTTGGATCCGAGAGACCGGCCAATCTCTCGATCGCCTCGGATGTCGCAGGCAGCAATTGCTTCCGAGAACAACGTAAGCTTTATCGTATCTCTAAGTTTTCACTCCAATTTCAAATTCGTACGAAAAAGAGCCATCGCTTAGGTTACTTAGCTCTGCTGATTAGGTTAGAGATCTGGAATTGATGTATCGTGATTGTAGACTTGATAGCGGAAGGGATGAACTGATCAGCTTTTATAGGATTGTGTTGTTCATATGTAATTGTGGCTTATCTCTGTAGTATCCAGGCATCGGGCATTGATGAATGTATTTGATAAGGCTCCGATTCTGGATAAGGAAGCTTTTGTAACCGTCATATTGGAAGATGATCATCTATTTGGTATGTATTCGTTCAACGAGGTGAGCAAGCTACTATGCCTCCAGTGTTTGGTGGTGACTGATTTGATTTCTTGTAGATATATCATCGACGTCTGTATCCTTAGCTAGGTCAACTGAGTAGGGAACCAATGTATGTTCTTTAGTCTTCTTTTGTGGTTTAGTGATGACTAAGAGTATAAGACTTCTCAATGTTATGCTACAGCTATACTATATCTTCTCTTGATGAAACGTTTGAGTATATGATATCGATTTTTTTTGGATCACTAGTGTAAGTATGAGTTATTTCGTTTTTCTTTAGTTTATATGGTTTTGGAATTAGATTGTCCTTTTGTACATAATGCTGTTATGTCACTCAACATTGATACTGACTGCATGGTTAAGCCTATTACTTCTTACCAAGAAGAACAGTGAACTAATCTACAGTCTAAACTTGCTCTCTCTTTTTTTTTCTGCGCAGGGGATGTGAATACTGACAGTGTTGGATCAGGAACTAATATTAGGACAACTCACTTGTGCATGTGGCAAAATCATACCTAATCGGGTAAAGTGCCTCCATACCATCATCATCGGGGACAATGTAATCATTGGTTAGTGGGAATCTCTTGCTGTTTGTTTTGTAGTGTCTGATATTCATGCATATTCGCCCATCATTAGGGATATTGTTTTAAACTAGATTTATAACAGGTCATAGTGCTTTGTTACATGGATGTACTGTTGAAAATGAGGCTTTTATCAAGGATGGGTGCGACACTTCTTGACGGTTGTGGTCGTTGAAAAGCATGACATGGTGCTGCTGGTGCGCGCTTGTTCAACAAAACACTAGAATTCCTTCCTTCTGGAGAGGTACTCTTGCCTAAAACATTTGCATTATCTCAAGACCCATAACCCCATTTGTGCTGACATACTTCTATTGCTACTTAGACAGCATAGGCTATATCTTTGAAAATGTCGTTTCTTTTTATGATAATCATCTCTATTTCTGAGGTTATCAAAGATTATATGCGAAGTTGAAATGCCGTCCTAGCCTATGAATTCTTCTTCTCTGTCTAGATAAAACATAATTTATCCACCTTTCAGTTGAAGTAATAGAAGTTTAACGTTCATTTAAAAGACTTATGACTATGGTCAATTAGGTTAAAGTGCATTGTAAACAATCAGTAATGCTCTTCTGTTTACGGTTTACCAAATTACCAGCATGTGAATACAAAAGGGTGTTTGTATCTCTCTCGACCAATTCAACAGCCATATTTACTGACACGTTTAAACATTCCTTTTTATCGTATTGGTTTATAATATTTCAGAAGATATGGGAGGAAACCAGCAAAGTTCTCAGGAAGCTTGAGGAAATTGACTTTTTTTTTCCCGAAGTCAGCTGAAAACTACTCAAACTGGCGAAGGCTCACGCTGCAGAGAATGCAAAGCCACTAAATGCGACCGAGTTCGAGAAGGGTCAAAAGACGAGGAATATGACGCGATGCTTGGTATTGTGAGAGAAACTCCACCAGAGCTTAAACTCTCTACAGCATAGAGCATTATAAAGAAGCCAAGCGTTATTCAAATGTGAACTGTTTTCTGTGGTATGCTTTCTGATCGAAACCTTAATAGTATGAAATGTCTGAAGAAGATTATCTTTCCGCCGCTGGTCTGAATAATGGCAGGTAGAGTACATTAGACTGAAATTATAGCTTTTACTCGACTTTTCTTCATGGTTTCTTAGGGAGTAGTCTTGTCAGGAGGACAAACTTTGGATGCTATTAGTTTGAAATTAAGAATCATATGAAACATGAGGATTGTGAACATAATAGAGTGATGCATGTGGTAATTCATGTGCGCCTATGTTGCTATGAAGAATAAAGATCCAACCTTGATATTTTATATAATTTCAACAAATTATTAGTGGGGTTGATAGTATTTTACCGTGAATTACGCTTGCTTGGTCGTCTTTTTATTTTATTTGTGTGAATAAAATCAAATCTTGTATCGTGTATCTTCTATTATGATTAGTTTCTTTCTTTCTTTTTGTCAAACGGCATTTCTTTTGTTGAAATTTTATTGTTTATGTTTGTTAATATTGTGATTGGTTTCCATCTTTCAGTTGCAGTTTCTGCAGGAATCAAAATAAAACTTTCGGCCACTAAATTGTAATAATGTGTATAAACTTGGTTTCACTTTCCATGATTGTTTTGCGTACGTACAAAGTGGTAAAGGTAGTATGATGAGTCTAGCATATAATAATTCCAGTGCATCGCTAATATCTTGAGCAAAAGAAAACCATATGAGAACATTTAAAGAGAAAAAGTAAATAAAAAATGTAGCAAAGTTGTTATCTTTCTCTTCTTATATGCGGCGCCAAATGCGATGCACACTCAACTACACGAGTGAGAAATAATCATTCAGGGAAACAAATCAAGAAGAAAAAAAAAAAAAGGCGTTATCTATTCACAGAACTATTATTATGGGCCCTATTACTATTTGATCATATTTCAGGGATAATTTGGTAAAAAAGAACCACATATCTGCTTCATCCTCGTCTCCACCACCACCGAGAGTATATAAACTGATACGTAGGGAAGCAAAAAATATCGGGCAAGGCAGGCTGCACAACAATACAGATTACAGAAACAAAGAAAAAGAGAGAGAAAGAGATCTCTGGAGAATGGTAGCTGAGGCCTTGCCCAATAGCCACGAAGCTCCTCCAGTGGTAATTGGACTCCAACCAGCAGCTCTTATCGATAACGTCGCTCCCGTCGATTGGTCCTTGCTCGATCAAATTCCCGGTGATCGTGGTGGCTCCATTCCCGTAAGCAATCTGGATTCGAAATTGTGTTTCTTTATTATCAGTGCCGATTTTGAAGGGACACTCTGTTTTGTAGGTGCAAAAGGATGAGTTAGAGCACATACTCAAAGAGCTTGATACACATGTCACCGCGGCTCCATTGAAGAAGATGGCTGGAGGAAGGTGGCTAATACTGTTCGAGGATTGAGTGTTGGCTTCGGTGTAGCCACGGGGATCATCGGGGCTTATGGAGACGATGAACAAGGGCAGTTGTTTGTGAGCAATATGGGTTTCAGTGGTGTCAGCATCTCAAGGTTGAGGAAGAAGAAAGGTTCCACTGGGCAGGTTTGTTTTTTTTTGCTTAACTGTGGAGTTGTTCTTCTTTTTTTTTTATTTGGAAAGAGTTGGTTTTGATCTTCCTTAACTGGTTTCTATTTATTATATAGTGTGTTTGCTTGGTGATGACTCTGGTAATCGAACAATGCGACCATGTCTCTCCAGTGCTGTCAAGATTCAGGTTTGTCTATTCTCCTTTCTGAGGAGTTTCTAGTTTAAGTGAATGAGATGGGATGGTAAAAACTAATTCTTTTCTCTTTTCAGGCTGATGAATTAAGCAAAGATGATTTCACTGGCTCTAAGGTTAATAGCTAGCTCCCTCTATTCTTTCTTTGCCAATACCAGCATTGTAAAACAACGATGTTGATGGTCTTGCTCTGTTACAGTGGTTGGTCCTAAGATATGCAGTTCTTAACTTAGAAGTAATTAAAGCAGCTATTGGATTTGCCAAGCAAGAAGGTCTTTCTGTTCTTTGGATTTAGCTAGTTTTGAGGTAAGCTATCCATAATTTCCCCCATTTGAGATTTGATCTGTGACTTTACAAATGATTAAGCATTTGAGATTTTCTCGTTTTGAATTAAAATGATATAAACATTCATTCTTGTGTGATTAGATGGTCCGGAATTATAGATCAGAGCTGAGACAGCTTCTGGAGTCTGGTAACATAGATCTTTGCTTTGCTAACGAGGATGAAGCAGCTGAGCTGCTAAGGTAATCCGATGTTTATCTATCCCTTCCCCTGCGACGATCTACTCTGGTTTTTGTACACTCTGACTCTCTAGGTTGTGAGTTTCAGGGCGAAGAAGAAGCGGGCCCGGAGGCTGCTCTTGAGTCCTAAGCAGGCATTGCAGTTGGGCTGTGGTAACTTTAGGGTCTAAAGGGTGCATTGCAAAACATGATAAGGAGGTTTGTCTTTTCGAAACTAAAACTCAGTAACTTTACGTTTCACTTAGAGTTAACTCTTTATTTCATAACTTGAACAGTGGTACAAGTACCAGCCATAGGAGAGACAATAGCAACTGATGCTACAGGAGCAGGTGACCTGTTCGCAAGCGGGTTTCTGTATGGATTGATAAAGGGGATTGCCTTTGGAAGAGTGTTGCAAAATGGGATCATGCAGTGGGGGATCAGTCATCCGTGCTCTTGGAGGAGAAGTAACCCCAGAGAACTGGCAGTGGATGCACAAACAGTTGCAGTTGAAGAACTTACCTGTTCCTGACATTCGCAACTTATGATCAACAAAAGACTTTTGGATGTCATCTGGCTTTCAAAATTTCTAGTGATTGCGCCTTAAAAAGGGCCCGTTTCATATTTGAACGGCTCTTAAGCTTTACCTTCTCCACAGAGAACCTATCTTTCAGCATGCATTGTATCTTTACTGAAGTCTCACTTTAATTCAGTACACATTGGTTGTTTCCAAGTTTATGCGGAAAAGAGAGTGAAAGGGCTTAATAAGTGTTTAGGGTTTAAGTTCTTTTGTGTGGCTCACAAGGATCAATTTTGGGCTACCGGGTCGAAAGGAAGCATGAAAACAGAGATATGTTAATTAGTCCATTTAGCTGATAAATAAATGTCACAAAGTGAATCTATAAGTTTGACATGATTGAGACACTAGTTAGTCTTCGGGGAATAGGCGAATCCTATAAGAGCCTTAGTCCTTAGAGGCGAAACATGGCTGCATAAACCGTAACCTTTAAGGGTCGAATCGTTAATGGATACGCTCATAATCTGATTTCATTTATGAAATGAATAGCAATCACTAGTGCAGGGTCGGTCGGGTGGTGACAAAATAGGAGAGACAAGGATGTTATAGTAATTTACGAGTTTTAAGGAGTGGGTAATCAAAAAAGTAGATTGCATGTCTGTGAACCAGCGTCGCTCCGGTGGTGACAAAATAAGACCAAATTGATAACCGAAAGACGAATTGAATCATGGGAAAAGTGGCTCAATTTACATAAATAATATTATATTCCTTCTGATTTACCAAGCCGTGATGGTCTGATAATAATTTAAAAGAATTTAGAGGTATTTAAAAAATGATAATAGCCTTTCTAATTTACTTATTAGTTTTAGATTATCTATACAAATATTTAACAACTTCTTACTTATACATTAGTTTAAGACTATAAAATATATATTAAGGAAATTTAATTGGGAAGCTTTTAAATTCTAGCATTTTCCATCATTTTCTTGTAAGATCCACTGAAGCTTCGTCAAAATCACTAACACTTTTAGTTATACAGTAATAAAAATAAAGTTTATAATATCAAATAAGTTTACTAAACCATAAACCAAATATCATGTGGCCAGTTTTTTTAGTAAATTTTAGACCAAAATAACAAATAAATTGTTTTTTAGATCAAAAATATCAAAATAGGATATTCTCCAGTGTTTTTTTTGTTTACTCAGAGTGGAAGTAGTAGGAAGTTAGTGAAAAGGTAGATGTCATTTTCATTGTCTCTCAACTTGTATCTTCTTTCGCATGATAAACGAAGATTAGGAAGAGGAGATGACATCAACGCAAACCGTAGATCAATATAGTATATTCTCACAATCTGAAAAAAATACAAAACTCATTTAGGTTCATTGTAAATCTAAACAATGTGGATCAAATAGTAATTTGGGGTCCGTTGTATTTGAACAATATCTGTCCAAACGGTTTAAAACAATAAGAACAAAAAATAAAAAGTTTATTTTATTACTTATGAAAGAAATCTTACCGGGAATCAGATTAGGTATAGCTATAAAGACATTATAATAATTAAGAGCTGGCAGATCTGGAGATTAATTTAATCAAGGATGGATGGAATGAGGGATTGTTGAGAACAGAAAATTACTGATACAACCCAAAATGGGGGTCGTCCAGATGGGTAATGGAAGTTCAAATCGGATCAACCAAGAAGTGATCGATTGGTCGATATGTCTAGAATCTAGCTTGCAAACCTGAAACAAATGGAAATGAAGTGAGATGCTTTTGATGATATGAATAAAAAAAATAACAATAAACAAAGAAAAACGATAGATAAGGTGGAATCAAACTGTTGGATGTGTATCACGCTCAGCTTGATCAAATGATGGCTTAAAGTGGAATTGCGGTTGAAGGTTTGATGACACGTTCAGCAGCCTGATTCCATCCTATCATCTATTTATTTATCTTGTTTTATTCTCATTATCATCAGCATCTCATTTATTTTGCAATTGTTTCAGGTTCATAATCAGCATTCCATTCATATCGCCCACCTTATCATATATTTGGTCGATCCATTCAAGCTTCCATCAACCATCTTGCTAGCCCTGATTTCAAGCATGTATCATTGGTATCAAAGCTCAAGCTCCTGAATCAGGTTCACTCTATCTTTGCGTCATTCATATTTGTTTGCATTTGTTTTCCCATTTATAAATCGAAAATCATTAAAAAACAGTTTTGCATTTTTTGTGTCTTTGTTCATCTAAAATTGAAAACCAGAAAAAAGTGTGAGGTAGAGACAACCTGTTGCTTATTTTGATTCAATTCTTCCATAAAAAGAAAATAAAAACGTGTTTGCATTCATTTAGTTAGTTTGTTTCCGTTTAAGAAAAGTAAAAAAAATCTGCATTCCACATTTGTTCTTGTTTGAATCTTGCATAAAAATAAAATAGAAAGGCATATCATTTTATTTATTTCGTGCATACCATATTTGTTTCCATCATTTTTTTTTTAAATCCAGAAAATAAAATAAAAATATTATTCATCATAGTTATATAATATTTTTCATATTCTCGGTTTATTGCATTCTTTAAACTAAAAACTCAAGAAAAACTCATTGTTAGCTTGCATCTCATATTTCTTTCCACAGTGTTTATTATTTAACATTGTCTTCATTTCGTGCTTGCATAAAAAGAAAAGAAAAAGAAAAAGAAAAAGATAGTTTTAGAGCATTGTTCATATCATTTGCATATTGTGGTTTAATTGTTGCGTCTTAAGAAAATTCAAAAAAAAATCAGTAATAGTTTGCTATCCATAATTCTCATCATGTGTTTTATTATCATTCTATATTGCTTCATTTCGATATTGCATCCAGAAAACGAAAGAAAAATCATTTTGCATAGTTTATTTCATTTCGGTTCATAATTGCATATATTTTCTCGGTTTAGTTTTAACTAGTTTTGCATTATTACATGGTTCTTTTTCGACCAGTACTTCTCATATACTTCCACTTGATCTTTGAGATTGTGTTAAGAAAGCAATGGTAAGAAGAAACATGGCCAAACTCTAAAGGCCACACTGAGCCAACAGTCGCAGCTCTACAAGAGCTCCAAAACAAGATTGCTCGGTTAGAGAAAAGAAGCAAGGCACAAGGCCAACAAACACAGCAAGGAGAAAGAGAAGAATATTTGGAGATTCACTTGAGGCTGTTTATGTCGAGTCCAAACCACCAGATCCTTCTAGGATTAACCACATCCAATTTCTAAAACCCACAACCATTTGTTAATTCTCGGTTTGATTTAATCTTTTGCTCATAAAGTTAAACTCTTTACATTTTCAGGAAAGGAGGTTACCTAAGATGGGAGAGGAACCTTGATGAATGGTTTCACTACCACAACATCCAGAAAGAAGAGAGGCTAGCTATTTCCATTGATCAACATAGAGAAGAAGCATTCGAATGATAGATACAAGAAGAAGATGATAGGCAGTTTTACAAGGAGCCAGCTATCAAAACGTGGAGAGCTCTTAAAGAATTCATGAGGGATAGATTTGCACCGGATTTTACTAGTTCTGAAATCAAGGAACTATACCCAATGAGGTATCCAACTCATGGTTCCAAAGAATCAAGGAAAGGTTTAGCATAAGAGAGAGGCTTGCCTCAACAAGAAAACTTTCAGTTAAATCAGGAGCACGCAATTTTTCATTGCTTAGACCAGAAGAGTGACATCCAAAGGCCATGAAGATGAGTAAAGTGTCGGCCAAAACACTTTGAGCAGAACCCATAGCAAAACCGGAGCCAGCTACTACGCAAGTATTGGCTAAGGTAGTCCTACACTTGATGATATAGTTCATGAATCATCTACACAGATATAATGCACTTGTATTTCCAAGAAATTTTTATCCAGGATAAGACAAGAAGAAGGTCATACCAACCAAGGTCTGAAGTTTGCAACAAAGGCAGCCATCAACTCAAACATGTTCATGAAACTCCAGTATCGGATATATTCACTTGATATTTGTCCAGAATGCTGAGAATTTTTCAGGTTGCAAAGATGTTGTAGCCCTGAAATTCGTGGTTCAACCAGAGTCTCACCAAACCTCCCAAACCGACCACCTAGGAGACACCAGCGACAGACGTTCAGTCCAAGGAGCCTATCTTGACAACCAGAAAGATTTTGTCTATGAAACCAATTTCCCAAAAAGGCTAACTCTTCAAGGAGTAATTGAGGCTTGGAATTTCAGGAGAAGCTTCACGGACCAAATAGTTATGAATTTAAAAGTCAGAGGTTTTCTCAGCCCGTCCATCTGCGAGTACCTGACTTTAGAAGGAGATTCAAGCCCAAAGAAGGGCGGTCTGAACCAAAGTCCATCATAGAATTAAAGAGGGATCTCAATCTTCCAACAAGCCCAATTTGGGAGAAATAGACAGGGAACTCAGAAGTTATAATCCATTCTCCAGAACCGGGCCAAACCAGTTCTATACTTGCCTCAATTGGAAGCTAACCGGTTCAATCAACTTCAAACCAGACATTGGCGACCAGAAGATCATTTCAACCACTCAGGAGACATCATACATGCAAATAGGAGTTCCACAAGTTCATTACTCATGCACCAGCCAACATAGGATCAAAAGGAATCACCATAACTCCAATTTGCCTTATTTGGAAGCTCTTGCATTCAAACTCCAACAGCTCATTTTCTTTGAGTTTATGCACAAACATCCGAACCTTCCAAGCCATCCAGAAGAGCCCAGAGAGCATCTAAGTATAAAAGTTATTCAGTTTTTATTAAAGAACATAAAATATCGGTCAGGATTCAAGAGTGATTTTTGTTGTTCTAATGAATGACAAGATACAGAGATTTTCCATCATATCTTGAGAGCCACAAAAATCACCACAAAAGC